>NC_087376.1:23882683-24182683 GCF_031761385.1 Necator americanus
ACCCGTCGCACCCGCTTCTATAGGTATCTTGCGCCGGTGGACCCGTCGCACCCGCTTCCATAGGTATCCGGCACAGGTGGACCCGTCGCACCTTCTTCTATAGGTATCTGACGCCGGTGGACCCGTCGCACTCGCTTCCATAGGTATCTGGTGCCGGTGGACCCGTCGCACCCGCTTCTATAGGTATCTTGCGCCGGTGGACCCGTCGCACCCCCTTTAATAGGTATCTGGCACCAGAGCCCATTCTGGTGCCGGTGGACCCGTCGCACCCCCTTCTATAGGTATCCGGCGCCGGTGGACCCGTCGCACCTGCTTCTATAGGAATCTGGCGCCGGTGTACCCGTCGCACCCGCTTCTATAGGTATCTTGCGCCGCTGGACCCGTCGCACTCGCTTCCATAGGTATCTGGTGCCGATGGACCCGTCGCACCCGCTTCTATAGGTATCTGGCGCCGGTGGACCCGTCGCACTCGCTTCCATAGGTATCTGGCGCCGGTGACATTCTGACGCCGGTGGACCCGTCCGGCCCCTTCTATAGGTATCCGGCGCCGGTGGACCCGTCGCACCCGCTTCTATAGGTATCTGGCGCCTGTGGACCCGTCGCACCCCCTTCTATAGGTATCTGGCGCCGGTCTGGCGCCGGTGGCACGTCCGCTTCTTCTATAGGTATCTGGCGCCGGTGGACCCGTCGCAGCCGCTTCTATACGTATCTGGCGCCGGTGGACCCGTCGCACCAGCTTCTATAGGTATCTGGCGCCGGTGGACCCGTCGCACCTGCTTCTATAGGTATCTGGTGCTGGTAGTCCTGTGGCAGCCCCTTCTATAGGTATCTGGCGCCGGTGGATTCGTCGCACACGCTTCTATAGGAATCTGGCGCTGGTGGACCCGTCGAACCCCCTTCTATAGGTATCTGGCGCCGGTGGACCCGTCGCACCCGCTTCTATAGGTATCTGGCGCCGGCGCACCAATCTGGCGCCGGTGGACCCGTCGCACCTTCTTCTATGGGTATCTGGCGCCGGTGGACCCGTCGCAACCCCTTCTATAGGTATCTGGCGCCGGTGGACCCGTCGCACCCCTTCTATAGGTATCTGGCGCCGGTGGACCCGTCGCACCCTCTTCTATAGGTATCTGACGCCCGTGGACCCGTCACACACCCTTCTATAGGTATCTGGCACCGGTGGACCCGTCGCACCCGTTCCTATAGGTATCTGGCGCCGGTGGACTCGTCGCACCCTCTTCTATAGGGATCTGACGCCCGTGGACCCGTCACACACCCTTCTATAGGTATCTGGCGCCGGTGGACCCGTCGCACCCGTTCCTATAGGTATCTGGCGCCGGTGGACCCGTCGCACCCCCTTCTATAGGTATCTGGCGCCGGTGGACCCGTCGCACCCGCTTCTATAGGTATCTGGCGCCGGTGGACCCGTCGCACCCGCTTCTATAGGTATCTGACGCCGGTGGACCCGTCGCACCCCCTTCTATAGGTATCTGGCGCCGGTGGACCCGTCGCACCCCCTTCTATAGGTATCTGGCGCCGGTGGACCCGTCGCACCCGCTTCTATAGGTATCTGACGCCGGTGGACCCGTCCGGCCCCTTCTATAGGTATCCGGCGCCGGTGGACCCGTCGCACCTCTTCTATAGGTATCTGGTGCGGTGGACCCGTCGCAACTGCTTCTATAGGAATCTGGTGCCGGTGGACCCGTCGCACTCGCTTCCATAGGTATCTGGCACCGGAGCCCATTCTGACGCCGGTGGACCCGTCCGGCCCCTTCTATAGGTATCCGGCGCCGGTGGACCCGTCGCACCCGCTTCAATAGGTATCTGGCACCGGACCCGTCGCACTCTTCTATAGGTACCGGTGGACCCGTCGCAGCCCCTTCTATAGGTATCTGGCGCCGGTGGACCCGTCGCACCCCTTCTATAGGTATCCGGCGCCGGTGGACCCGTCGCACCCCTTCATCGGTATAGGTATCTTCGGCGCCGGTGGACCCGTCGCACCCGCTTCTATAGGTATCTGGCGCCGAGGAGGCCCGTCGCACCCGCTTCTATAGGTATCTGGTGCTGGTAGTCCTGTGGCAGCCCCTTCCATAGGTATCTGGCGCCGGTGGACCCGTCGCACACGCTTCTATAGGTATCTGGCGCCGGTGGACCCGTCGCACCCGCTTCTATAGGTATCTGGCGCCGGTGGACCCGTCGCACCCCTTCTATAGGTATCTGGCACCGGCGCAGCATTCTGACGCCGGTGGACCCGTCCGGCCCCTTCTATAGGTATCCGGCGCCGGTGGACCCGTCGCACCTTCTTCTATAGGTATCTTGCGCCGGTGGACCCGCGGCACCCCCTTCATTAGGTATCTGGCACCGCGCACCCCTTCTAGGTACGCCGGTGGACCCGTCGCACCCCCTTCAATAGGTATCTGGCACCGGCGCAGCATTCTGACGCCGGTGGACCAGTCGCACATTCTTCTATAGGTATCTGGCACCGGCGCAGCATTCTGACGCCGGTGGACCCGTCCGGCCCCTTCTATAGGTATCCGGCGCCGGTGGACCCGTCGCACCCCCTTCCATAGGTATCTGGCGCCGGTGGACCCGTCGCACCCGCTTCTATAGGTATCTGGCGCCGGTGGACCCGTCGCACCCCCTTCATTAGGTATCTGGTGCCGGTGGACCCGTCGCACCTTCTTCTATAGGAATCTGACGCCGGTGGACCCGTCGCACCCCCTTCAATAGGTATCTGGCGCCGGTGGGCCCGTCGCACCCCCTTCATTAGGTATCTGGTGCCGGTGGACCCGTCGCACCTTCTTCTATAGGAATCTGACGCCGGTGGACCCGTCCGGCCCCTTCTATAGGTATCCGGCGCCGGTGGACCCGTCGCACCCGCTTCTATAAGTATCTGGTGCCTGTGGACCCGTCGCACTCGCTTCCATAGGTATCTGGCGCCGGTGGACCCGTCGCACCCCTTTCAATAGGTATCTGACGCCGGTGGGCCCGTCGCACCCGCTTCCATAGGTATCTGACGCCGGTGGACCCGTCCGGCCCCTTCTATAGGTATCTGGCGCCGGTGGACCCGTCGCACCCGCTTCCATAGGTATCCGGCGCCGGTGGACCCGCTTCACCCCCTTTAATAGGTATCTGGCACCGGAGCCCATTCTGGTGCCGACGGACCCGTCGCACCTTCTTCTATAGGAATCTGACGCCGGTGGACCCGCGGCACCCCCTTCATTAGGTATCTGGCGCCGGTGGGCCCGTCGCACCCCCTTCTATAGGTATCTGGCGCCGGTGGACCCGTCGCACCCCCTTCTATAGGTATCTGGCGCCGGTGGACCCGTCGCACCCCTTCTATAGGTATCTGGCGCCGGTGGACCCGTCGCACCCCCTTCTATAGGTATCCGGCGCCGCTGGACCCGTTGCACCCGCTTCAATAGGTATCTGGTGCCTGTGGACCCGTCGCACTCGCTTCTATAGGTATCTGGTGCCTGTGGACCCGTCGCACTCGCTTCCATAGGTATCTGGCAGCGGCGCAGCATTCTGACGCCGGTGGACCCGTCCGGCCCCTTCTATAGGTATCCGGCGCCGGTGGACCCGTCGCACCCGCTTCTATAGGTATCTGGCGCCGGTGGACCCGTCGCACCCGCTTCTATAGGTATCTGGCGCCGGTGGACCCGTCGCACCTGCTTCTATAGGTATCTGGCGCCGCTGGACCCGTCGCACTCGCTTCCATAGGTATCTGGTGCCGGTGGACCCGTCGCACCCTCTTCTATAGGTATCCGGCGCCGGTGGACCCGTCGCACCTGCTTCCATAGGTATCTGGCACCGGCGCAGCATTCTGACGCCGGTGGACCCGTCCGGCCCCTTCTATAGGTATCCGGCGCCGGTGGACCCGTCGCACCTTCTTCTATAGGAATCTGACGCCGGTGGACCCGTCCGGCCCCTTCTATAGGTATCCGGCGCCGGTGGACCCGTCGCACCCGCTTCCATAGGTATCTGGTGCCGGTGGACCCGTCGCACCCGCTTCTATAGGTATCTGGTGCCGGTGGACCCGTCGCACTCGCTTCCATAGGTATCTGGCACCGGCGCAGCATTCTGGCGCCGGTGGACCCGTCCGGCCCCTTCTATAGGTATCCGGCGCCGGTGGACCTGTCGCACCTGCTTCTATAGGAATCTGGTGCCTGTGGACCCGTCGCACTCGCTTCCATATGTATCTGACGCCGGTGGGCCCGTCGTACCCGCTTCCATAGGTATCTGGTGCCGATGGCCCCTTCGCACCTGCTTCTATAAGAATCTGGTGCCTGTGGACCCGTCGCACTCGCTCCCATAGGTATCTGACGCCGGTGGACCCGCGGAACCCCCTTCATTAGGTATCTGACGCCGGTGGGCCCGTCGCACCCCCTTCTATAGGCCGGCGCAGCATTCCGACGCCGGTGGACCCGTCCGGCCCCTTCTATAGGTATCTGGCGCCGGTGGACCCGTCGCACCCCCTTCTATAGGTATCTGGCGCCGGTGGACCCGTCGCACCTCCTTCTATAGGTATCTGGCGCCGGTGGACCCGTCGCACCCCCTTCTATAGGTATCTGGCGCCGGTGGACCCGTCGCACCCCCTTCTATAGGTATCTGGCGCCGGTGGACCCGTCACACCCCCTTCTATAGGTATCTGGCGCCGGTGGACCCGTCGCACCCCTACTATAGGTATCTGGCGCCGGTGGACCCGTCGCACCCCTTCTATAGGTATGTGGCACCGGTGGATCCGTCACACCCCCTTCTATAAGTATCTGGCGCCGGTGGACCCGTCACACCCCCTTCTATAGGTATCTGACGCCGGTGGACCCGTCACACCCCCTTCTATAGGTATCTGGCGCCGGTGGACCCGTCGCACCCGCTTCTATAGGTATCTGGCGCCGGTGGACCCGTCGCACCCGCTTCCATAGGTATCTGACGCCGGTGGACCCGTCGACCCCCTTCAATAAGGTATCTGGCACCGGCGCCCCATTCTGACGCCGGTGGACCCGTCCACCCCCTTCTATAGGTATCTGGCGCCGGTGGACCCGTCGCACCCGCTTCCATAGGTATCTGGTCCCGGTGGACCCGTCGCACCCCCTTCAATAGGTATCTGGCACCGGCGCAGCAATCTGACGCCGATGGACCCGTCGAACCCCCTTCTATAGGTATCTGGCGCCGGTGGACTCGTCGCACGAGCTTCTATAGGTATCTGACGCCGGTGGATCTGTAGCACCCGCTTCTATAGGTATCTGGTGCTGGTAGTCCTGTGGCAGCCCCTTCCATAGGTATCTGGCGCCGGTGGATTCGTCGCACACGCTTCTATAGGTATCTGGCGCCGGTGGCGCACCCATTCTATAGGAACTGCGCCGGTGGACCCGTCGCACCCCTTCTATAGGTATCTGGCACGGCGCCCATTCTGGACGCCGGTGGACCCGTCGAACCCCCTTCTATAGGCATCTGGCGCCGGTGGACCCGTCGCACCCGCTTCTATAGGTATCTGGCACCGGCGCAGCATTCTGGGACCCGTCCGGCCCCTTCTTCTATAGGTATCTGGCGCCGGAGCCCTTCTAGTGCGGGTGGACCCGTCGCACCCCCTTCTAATAGGTATCTGGCACCGGCGCCGCATTCTGACGCCGGTGGACCCGTCCGGCCCTCGTCTATAGGTATCCGGCGCCGGTGGACCCGTCGCACCCCCTTCTATAGGAATCTGGTGCCGGTGGACCCGTCGCACCTTCTTCTATAGGTATCTTGCGCCGGTGGACCTGTCGCACCCCCTTCTAGGGGAATCTGGTGCCGTTGGTCCCGTCGCACTCGCTTCCATAGGTATCTTGCGCCGCCGGACCCGTCGCACTCGCTTCCATAGGTATCTGGTGCCGATGGCCCCGTCGCACCCGCTTCTATAAGTATCTGGTGCCTGTGGACCCGTCGCACTCGCTTCCATAGGTATCTGGCAGCGGCGCAGCATTCTGACGCCGGTGGACCCGTCCGGCCCCTTCTATAGGTATCCGGCGCCGGTGGACCCGTCGCACCTTCTTCTATAGGAATCTGACGCCGGTGGACCCGTCGCACCCCCTTCTATAGGTATCTGGCGCCGGTGGACCCGTCGCACCCGCTTCTATAGGTATCTGGCGCCGGTGGACCCGTCGCACCTCCTTCTATAGGTATCTGGTGCCGGTGGACCCGTCGCACCCCTTCATAGGTATCTGGACCCGTCGCACCGCTTCCATAGGTATCTGGCACGCCGCTGGACCCGTCGCACCCCTTCTATAGGTATCTGACACCGGTGGACCCGTCGCACCCCCTTCTATAGGTATCTGGCACCGGTGGACCTGTCACACCTCCTTCTATAGGTATCTGACGCCCGTGGACCCGTCACACACCTTTCTATAGGTATCTGGCGCCGGTGGACCCGTCGCACCCTCTTCTATAGGTATCTGACGCCGGTGGACCCGTCGCACCCCCTTCTATAGGTATCTGGCGCCGGTGGACCCGTCGCACCCCCTTCTATAGGTATCTTGCGCCGGTGGACCCGTCGCACCCCCTTTAATAGGTATCTGGCACCGGAGCCCATTCTGACGCCGGTGGACCCGTCCGGCCCCTTCTATAGGTATCCGGCGCCAGTGGACCCGTCGCACCTTCTTCTATAGGAATCTGGTGCCTGTGGACCCGTCGCACTCGCTTCCATAGGAATCTGGCACCGGCGCAGCATTCTGACGCCGGTGTACCCGTCCGGCCCCTTCTATAGGTATCCGGCGCCGCTGGACCCGTTGCACCCGCTTCAATAGGTATCTGGTGCCTGTGGACCCGTCGCACTCGCTTCTATAGGTATCTGGCACCGGCGCAGCATTCTGACGCCGGTGGACCCGTCCGGCCCCTTCTATAGGTATCCGGCGCCGGTGGGCCCGTCGCACCCCCTTCTATAGGTATCTGGCGGCGCTGGATCGGTCGCACCTCCTTCTATACGTATCTGGCGCCGGTGGACCCGTACCGTCGCACCTGCTTCTATAGGTATCTGGCACCGGCGCAGCATTCTGACGCCGGTGGACCCGTCCGGCCCTTTCTATAGGTATCTGGCGCCGGTGGACCCGTCGCACCCGCTTCCATAGGTATCTGGCGCCGGTGGACCCGTCGCACCCCCTTCCATAGGAATCTGACGCCGGTGGACCCGTCCGGCCCCTTCTATAGGTATCCGGCGCCGGTGGACCCGTCGCACCCGCTTCTATAGGAATCTGGCGCCGGTGGACCCGTCGCACCCGCTTCTATAGGTATCTGGCGCCGGTGGACCCGTCGCACCCGCTTCCATAGGTATCTGGCGCCGGTGGACCCGTCGCACCCCTTCTATAGGTATCTGGCGCCGGTGGACCCGTCGCACCCCCTTCCATAGGTGATCATTGGCGCCGGTGGACCCGTCGCACCCTCTTCTATAGGTATCTGGCGCCGGTGGACCCGCCCGTGGCACCCCCTTCTATAGGTATCCGGCGCCGGTGGACCCGTCGCACCTGCTTCTATAGAAATCTGGTGCCTGTGGACCCGTCGCACTCGCTTCCATAGGTATCTGGCGCCGGTGGACCCGTCGCACTCGCTTCCATAGGTATCTGGCACCGGCGCAGCATTCTGACGCCGGTGGACCCGTCCGGCCCCTTCTATAGGTATCCGGCGCCGGTGGACCCGTCGCACCTTCTTCTATAGGAATCTGACGCCGGTGGACCCGTCGCACACCCTTCAATAGGTATCTGGCACCGGAGCCCATTCTGACGCCGGTGGACCCGTCCGGCCCCTTCTATAGGTATCCGGCGCCGGTGGACCCGTCGCACCCGCTTCTATAGGTATCTGGCACCGGCGCAGCATTCTGACGCCGGTGGACCCGTCCGGCCCCTTCTATAGGTATCCGGCGCCGGTGGACCCGTCGCACCCCCTTCAATAGGTATCTGGCACCGGCGCAGCATTCTGACGCCGGTGGACCCGTCGCACCCCCTTCTATAGGTATCTGGCGCCGGTGGACCCGTCGCGCCCCCTTCCATAGGTATCTGGCGCCGGTGGACCCGTCGCACCCGCTTCTATAGGTATCTGGCGCCGGTGGACCCGTCGCACCCGCTTCCATAGGTATCTGGCACCGGCGCACATTCTGACGCCGGTGCACCCGTCCGGCCCCTTCTATAGGTATCTGGCGCCGGTGGACCCGTCGCACCCCCTTCTATAGGTATCTGGCACGCCGGTGGACCCGTGCACCCCCTTCTATAGGTATCTGGCGCCGGTGGACCCGTCGCACCCGCTTCCATAGGTAGGCCTTCTAGGGTGGACCCGTCGCACCCCCTTCAATAGGTATCTGGCACCGGCGCAGCATTCTGACGCCGGTGGACCAGTCGCACCCCCTTCAATAGGTATCTGGCACCGGAGATCATTCTGGTGCCGGTGGACCCGTCGCACCTTCTTCCATAGGAATATGACGCCGGTGGACCCGTCCGGCCCCTTCTATAGGTATCCGGCGCCGGTGGACCCGTCGCACCCGCTTCTATAGGTATCTGGTGCCTGTGGACCCGTCGCACTCGCTTCCATAGGTATCTGGCACCGGCGCAGCATTCTGACGCCGGTGGACCCGTCGCACCCCCTTCTATAGGTATCTGGCGCCGGTGGACCCGTCGCACCTTCTTCTATAGGAATCTGACGCCGGTGGACCCGTGGCAGCCCCTTCCATAGGTATCTGGCGCCGGTGGATTCGTCGCACACGCTTCTATAGGTATCTGGCGCCGGTGGACTCGTCGCACGAGCTTCTATAGGTATCTGATGCACGTACACCATTCTGGCGCCGGTGGACCCGTCGCACCCGCTTCTATAGGTATCTGACGCCGGTGGACCCGTCGCACCCTTCCATTTAAATTCTGACGCCGGTGGACCCGTCCGGCCCTTTCTATAGGTATCTGGTGCCGGTGGACCCGTCGCACCTTCTTCCATAGGAATATGACGCCGGTGGACCCGTCCGGCCCCTTCTATAGGTATCCGGCGCCGGTGGACCCGTCGCACCCCCTTCAATAGGTATCTGGTGCCGGTGAGACGCCGTCGCACTCGCTTCCATTGGTATCTGGCACCGGCGCAGCATTCCGACGCCGGTGGACCCGTCCGGCCCCTTCTATAGGTATCTGACGCCGGTGGGCCCGTCGCACCCCCTTCTATAGGTATCTGGCGCCGGTGGACCCGTAGCACCCCCTTCTATAGGTATCTTGCGCCGCTGGACCCGTTGCACCCGCTTCAATAGGTATCTGGCACCGGCGCAGCATTCTGACGCCGGTGGACCCATCCGGCCCCTTCTATAGGTATCTGGCACCGGTGGACCCGTCGCACCCCCTTCTGGGGATAGATCTGGTGCCTGTGGACCCGTCGCACTCGCTTCCATATGTATCTGACGCCGGTGGGCCCGTCGTACCCGCTTCCATAGGTATCTGGTGCCGATGGCCCCTTCGCACCTGCTTCTATAGGTATCTTGCGCCGCTGGACCCGTTGCACCCGCTTCAATAGGTATCTGGCACCGGCGCAGCATTCTGACGCCGGTGGACCCATCCGGCCCCTTCTATAGGTATCTGGCACCGGAGCCCCATTCTAGTGCGGTGGACCCGTCGCACCTTCTTCCATAGGAATATGACGCCGGTGGACCCGTCGCACCTTCTTCTATAGGAATCTGACGCCGGTGGACCCGCGGCACCCCCTTCATTAGGTATCTGGCACCAGAGCCCATTCTGGTGCCGGTGGACCCGTCGCACCTTCTTCTATAGGTATCTTGCGCCGGTGGACCCGTCGCACCCGCTTCTATAGGTATCTGGCACCGGCGCAGCATTCTGACGCCGGTGGACCCGTCCGGCCCCTTCCATAGGTATCCGGCGCCGGTGGACCCGTCGCACCCCCTTTAATAGGTATCTGGCACCGGAGCCCATTCTGGTGCCGGTGGACCCGTCGCACCTTCTTCTATAGGAATCTGACGCCGGTGGACCCGTCCGGCCCCTTCCATAGGTATCTTTCGCCGGTGGACCCGTCGCACCCGCTTCTATAGGTATCTGGTGCCTGTGGACCCGTCGCATTCGCTTCCATAGGTATCTGGCAGCGGCGCAGCATTCTGACGCCGGTGGACCCGTCCGGCCCTTTCTATAGGTATCTGGTGCCTGTGGACCCGTCGCACTCGCTCCCATAGGTATCTGACGCCGGTGGACCCGCGACGCCCCCTTCATTAGGTATCTTGCGCCGCTGGACCCGTTGCACCCGCTTCAATAGGTATCTGGCACCGGCGCAGCATTCTGACGCCGGTGGACCCATCCGGCCCCTTCTATAGGTATCTGGCACCGGAGATCATTCTGGTGCCGGTGGACCCGTCGCACCTTCTTCCATAGGAATATGACGCCGCTGGACCCGTCGCACTCGCTTCCATAGGTATCTGGTGCCGATGGCCCCGTCGCACCCGCTTCTATAAGTATCTGGTGCCTGTGGACCCGTTGCACTCGCTTCCATAGGTATCTGGCAGCGGCGCAGCATTCTGACGCCGGTGGACCCGTCCGGCCCTTTCTATAGGTATCCGGCGCCGGTGGACCCGTCGCACCTTCTTCTATAGGAATCTGACGCCGGTGCACCCGTCCGGCCCCTTCTATAGGTATCCGGCGCCGGTGGACCCGTCGCACCTGCTTCTATAGGAATCTGGTGCCTGTGGACCCGTCGC
Organism: Necator americanus; assembly: GCF_031761385.1. Lineage (NCBI taxonomy): Eukaryota > Metazoa > Nematoda > Chromadorea > Rhabditida > Ancylostomatidae > Necator > Necator americanus. The sequence goes on from NC_087376.1 coordinate 23,893,377, forward strand.
ACTCGCTTCCATAGGTATCTGGCACCGGCGCAGCATTCTGACGCCGGTGGACCCATCCGGCCCCTTCTATAGGTATCTGGCACCGGAGCCCCATTCTAGTGCGGTGGACCCGCTTCACCCCCTTCAATAGGTATCTGGCACCGGAGCCCCATTCTAGTGCGGTGGACCCGCTTCAGCCCCTTTAATAGGTATCTGGCACCGGAGCCCATTCTGACGCCGGTGGACCCGTCCGGCCCCTTCTATAGGTATCCGGCGCCAGTGTACCCGTCGCAACTGCTTCTATAGGAATCTGACGCCGGTGGACCCGTCCGGCCCCTTCTATGGGTATCCGGCGCCGGTGGACCCGTCGCACCTGCTTCTATAGGAATCTGGTGCCTGTGGACCCGTCGCACCCCCTTCTAGGGGAATCTGGTGCCGTTGGTCCCGTCACACCCCCTTCATTAGTTATCTGACGCCGGTGGGCCCGTCGTACCCGCTTCCATAGGTATCTGACGCCGCTGGACACGTCGCACCTCCTTCTATAGTTATCTGACGTCGGTGGACCCGTTGCACCCCATTTCACAGCTTTCTAGCGTCGAGGCACCAACTCGACGCAGGTGGACCCGTCGCTTTCCCCTTTTTGAATTTCTTGACTAACACACCCACACACAGACAAAAACGTGGCAGAATAAACCTGTTATTATATATCATGATCATGATGGTAGTGTATTCATTGGATAGTGCTGCGGTCAAACGCTTGTCGAAATTTTGCTGTTACTCTTAACATTTGTTACTTGCAAATCAATTTGCTCGTGTTAAGTGTAGTTAATGGTATCAAACAATTCTGAAAATGAGGGATGAAAATGTGTGGCGTACCGATCATTGGATGAAATGCTGTTATTCTTCCTGTTATTGTTATTATCGTTTAAGAGTACTAATATTGTTGGTGGTTGTAGTGTAGCTGGTGAGAATTTCGATTGCTACTGTCCTGTCGCGAACCGCCCTAGGCCTTTCTTTCTTCTGTGGTTGATACATTTATATCAGACGTGTCTCTGTGGATACAAACACTGACTTGATGCACTAGCTAACCCTCGCCCAGTGCTAGGCTAGTGTAGGCTAAACTAACGCATTCCAAATGGATTGATTAACCCCAGTCATTTTATGTTATCTTCTTATCTTTATCTTGCATTATTATTGTTATTCACACTTCTCTTCGTCTATCTTAATACCACTTGTTGACAAAGCATAACTAAGCGTATGGGTGGGCAGTTTTGCAGCCAGATCCTTTGGACCTTGCACAAAAGAAGAAGGAAACATTTGAAGAGTCCTTGTCAGAAGTGTAGAAAGGCCGCAGAACCAAAATAAAGGTCAAAATCGCACTTTCTTTATTTTCGTGTTATGGCGCTACCATGTGTCATATGTCTTGTGTGCAGTAGGAAGTAGTCCGCGTAGTTATTCAATCAACGTTTGAGAAAAAGCGTTAAGTGTACCATGAACAGTAAAGGTACGCATAAAATAACGAACATGCTAGTTGTCTTACGAATACCCAGAAATGAACTAATTAGAAATCTTTCCATTAACCACTGAGATTACGAGATTTATCTATTCTAACTCGATGATAACTCGTCTGAGTGAAAATGTTCCTGACCGCGATCGAATGCCAGCACAATCAATATGAAAATGATTGTTTCACTGTCATACGTTAAGCTTTTATGTTTATGCTTCAGGCGATCATTTCAGGAAGTTCAGCACCATTTAGTGCTTCCGCTAGGCGTCTTCTCGATGGCGTCATTGTGTCAACTCAATCCACTATGATTTCCTTTGAACTTTCTCTGAATAGTTCTTGTGTAATTGTTATTATTCTCTTCTTGGTCGCACGACTGAGAGTTGTTCTTTTGTTATGGAGATTCTCCTTTCTGCAAACCTCCTCGTGACAACCTCTTTTCCAGATAACTCCCTTCTCTCGGTTGTCCTCCCAGATTCGTTGCGCGCGATTTTATTGCTCAGCTTCTAACTGCTTCTTTCATAGCAGGCAACATGAGTACCCTTACTACCACGAAGAAATGCTCTGACTTTGTTTATCTAACAACGATTGAAATCATTCCTCATAATTGCTGACTGTCTCGGTATTTTACTTACAAAACATGTCTTTTTCCTCTCTTTTCATGTACTAAAGAGAAACGTCTTTTTGATGTTTTTGTCATCATTTTGTTGATTCTCCTTTTTAGTGATGTGTCGCGAATTAATAAATTGGTAAAATGGTACAGTTATACTGCAGCAAACGCATAGACATGTGCTTACCATGAAAAATTAGTTCTAATGTGCTTGGACTGTTTGAATACTATTTCCCACATTTTCTCAAGCAAGAAAAAAATGTTATTCGAAATCGAATAATGACGAACTAAAGTACGTCAACGTGTTTAACGTATAACACCACTACTAAATTTTGTCCCAAAATCCGTCGCAAAGTGTCGGAATTCTTGGGAGTGGGCAAAATTAAATTCAATTGGCTACTTATTCATAGGTTTCACTTGGTTGGGCAGTTGAGGAGAACCCACTGGCTTTCGACCACTGCGCAGCTGGATGCGGCGCGTGTACAAATGTGAAGCGGTGCAACTGAAATCGTCGTGAAAAACGGGGTTTTTTACGCTGTTTTTTTATTAGGATTAGTTAGATTTTGAAAATACCACACGAAAGCAAATGAGCTGCTGATTTCGAGTATTCTTTAAGAATTTAGTCCTGACAAGTGTGTGGCCTGAAAACAAGCAAAGTTTCTCCAACCTTCGTTAATCACTTTTGCACCTCCACAATCCTGTCATTGGCATATCCCGCGGATAGGGTGCGTGTAAAGAGGGTCCCGGCGGAATTTCGAGCATGCCCCAGTCATGCCTCGTTAGAACAATTAGCGACGGTGCGTGTCCTAAAGAGATTCACCTTCGTTAGCACCTAAATAGCTGACTCTGCTTACCTACCTCTAATCATACGCGCATCACCGGCTAGGATATAATTCACTCAATTTAGTAATCGCACCAGAACCAAGAGAAATCCTCACGTAAAAAATGAGATAAGGATGTAAATAATAACTTCAAATTACGTGCGTAAAAATTTTCGTTAAAACGAAAAATTCAAGCTTTCGGAAGTAACAGTAATGAAAACTATCGCTATCCTGTAACTCGCAAGCTTTTTTGTAGCCTAATTTATTTCTGGGCAGAGGAACCTTCTGTATCTCTGACTTCTTGAAACTTACAGGAAGGAAAAGAGTTCAAATTTGGTAAGATTTCTAGACTTTTTGACGGTGATATAAAGACAAACTCACTCCCTTTCTTTATGCTATATACTTCTATCTAACACTATTATTCTTTGACTTATTCGGTAATTTCGACAGCTCATACCACTCTCCTTTGCATATTTTCTCGTAACTCCGCAGTTTTCCGCGTTTCTGTGGCTAGAAGAACATTTAAGACGGTTGTCTGCGTCTTCATGAACGACTGTAGCGTGACCTCTTCGAGGTATGCTCGCGTATCCGCCGGCATATCCACTGGGCACGTTATGTCTCGGAGGCATTCGCGGAGAATCCGCCGAGACCCTCTTTACCGTTCCTCCCGCGGATACGGATACATCTCCATGGAACGAGGGGGTGTTCATAGGATTTGCGCTTATTTCTCAAAATTGAACGAAATGTTTATTACGTTCGTAATCAGGAGATTATTTGAAACATTTTGGTACTGCACATCGTATCTGGTTTCAAAATTTCTATTCTATTTGAAAATTGACGAAAGTGCTGCCCTTAAGGTTACTCAAAAAGCATACGTTCCTAGCTGTGGAGAATCTGCTTCAATATTTTCTAAGCGAGCAATTTGTTCTTGACGATGCAACTTGTAAGTACTTACATCCTTGTTATATTTCGTTGCTTACTCCAATTTTTTTGCTGCCGTCAACGGCCCACAACGAACGTTTAAGTTTCGCTATTCGGTACTTGTTTAGGGCTCTGCTTACTTTACAATATGTGGTTTAGGCGCTTACACTGGATGACAGCTGGTCGTGGTTTTCAAGTGACCAAATTGAAGAAAATTCCAACTGTTTTCTTAAAAACTAGATTTTTGCAGTCTCTATGAATGTTACTTAAAATGGCCGGTTCCTCTCACAAAGAGACGCTCTTTCAAAAAATGCGGAGTTTACTTTGATTAACAAGCTTGGAGATTTCAACACTGACCCCGCCCACTTATATAGCAAGTGATATTATATTCCAGGGTCAAGCGTGTGGTGAGAATTTCTCAACAAAGGGTCATAAGAGGGGTTTGGAGCAGAGGGGCGGGGGTGGGGGGTTGTCAGGAGAGGTCTGAAAACTAGGAAAAAATGGAAGGAGCAAGGAGAAAAGGAAGACGGGGTTGTAGGTTTTAATAAACACATATTAAGGTGTACAAAGTTTAGGGTAATTTAGGTTAAAAAGTTCAGAAAATTTCAGAAACAAAGAAGTGAAAACTGCTTTCTTTTCAGATGTAGTGCTGTAAGTTGAAGAAGGACCAGTAGGGGCATGTTTTCACCGCATATAGATGATAAGACATTGATATAAAAGATATTCACAACTGAAACGTATTCTAACGTAAGGTTTTTTTTTAAGTTCCGATATCTGCGACTAAAAAAATGGAAGAATTGTCTGAAGGAAAGGAAATGTTGTTTTGAAAAATGTTTAAAATGTTAATCATATTCAGTACTGGAGTTTGGAATAAATTTGTTTAGTATTTGAATAAATGATTCAGGAGGAGTTAAAGAAGCGGTTGTGAAGGACTAATGTAGCGAAAATAGTCCAGCTAAAACGAGGGTGCACAAACCACAAAATGATTCCTAGAAAACTCATTGTTTATAATGAAAAAAAAAGATGAATGAAAAAAGAGTGAAGAAACTAGTGTGTTTTTTAAGCCAATCTTGAAGATCGACAACATAGCTTTTTTTATAGATTTGCTTGAGCTTTTTGATCCTCCAGTGTTTTGCGTGCACATGATCTCGAATGCGAACAATAGTATAGTTAAACAGAATTTTTTCGGACTTCCTTCTGCTACACGCCTTCATGACATAAAAATACGAACAAAAAAAAAACAACAGAATAAAATTAATGTTGGGAAAGGAACGAAAGAATGGGCCCGTCTCCCTAATACTGAGAATAACGAATAACGGTAACGGAATATGTTTCCTGAACAGAAAGAGAATTCAAAGGACGCTGCGTCTTTTAAAATCTTTAAAGGACAAAAAGTCAAAGTTAACTGAGCGTTGTAAGGTCGCGGAGGTTTCGCGATACTCCCCCCTTCCCAATACTTCTATTCCTTGTTCGGAAGGTCGTACGTCCGCGCGGCTGTATCGGCGCTCCGGGCATGTGGGCTGTCTTTCCAGCTCTTGTAGCATGAAACAGAGGTCATCCCGTTCCTGTTGGGCGTTTCGTAATTCCGTTCTGAGTTGCTGACGCCGCTGCTCCCGTTCTCTGGTTGGATCCCCGACGGGCGCTTCCGGATGTACACGACCCTCTGCTCTCGCGGGTTCCATTCGGTCGGCGTTTCTTCTTGTTGGCTCCACTCCGTCCGTAGCCAGTTGTGCTCGGGACTGCTGTGCTTCCTATTCTATCTGCTCTGTGACAACGTCCTCCTCACTCGGTTCTTCTCGTTCGTCCTCGTCTTTGGCTTCTCTCTCGGCCTCGCCGACTTCATCCATCGTCTCTGGGGCGTCATCGTCGTTCATCTCCTCTTCCTCCCGTTTTTTTCTCTTTTTTGCTTCAAGGTGGGCGGGCTGGTTCTTGTCTAGGTGTCGCTTGCCGTCTCTGCTGCTCGGTGGTTCGTCCTGCTGAGTTTGGATGTCGGTATCCCCTCCCTATTCCTTGGTGGTCTGGGTGGGGTGTTGCCTCGTGGTGGATTGCGTCTGCGATCTTTTTTTCCCTATGCTTCCTATCCGTTTGCACCTCCCGGTTCGCTTGCGTTCTCGGCTCGACCTGCGTTGTTTGGTCGCCGCGTCTTCGCAAGAGTCTCTGTGTGAGATTCCATGTCGGCAATGCTATTGCTTGGCATGGTCTCTCCCCTGTCCGTGTTTCGGATCGCTGTTTCGAGGTTGAAAGCAGTTGTTGTTTCGCTGCGTCAGTATGATCGTGAAGGAGGTGATCGTTATCAATGATGATTCTCTTCATATCATTGTTGCGCTGGAGGGTCTGCATCACTGTCCTTAAGGCCGACGCTATCTGTTCTTCCAACGACTCCTGCTCGAGCTGATCGGCCATGTTGACCTCGTGAAGATATTCCGCCACTCTGTCGCGGTTCCGGTTCGAGCATTCGTAGTTCGTCGTGTGTAATGCTTTTCTCCAGGAAGTTTTCGTCCAATTGTATGGGGTGTTCGTTGGCGTTGTATGTTAGCACTTAGAATATCTCGTCCCACCAGTCCTGCGTCATGGATCTGAGTGCCACTAGCATCGGCGGTATCGTAAATAGTGTCCTTGGCAGCGTCCTAATGAACTGTAGTTCTATCTTCATCTTGTCCCACCACAGGCCAAGGTAGAGTCCCTTTGCTCACGCGTTGCGGATCTAGACAAAGTGTTCCTAAGGGTTAAAGATTGTCATTGTTCTACAAAGTTAGCTAGGGATGATGAAACGATATCTAATTGCAATACAACCGAAATAGCCTGATCGCGGAGCTTGTCGGCATCCGGCAAGAAGTGAGGAGTAGCTCGGAGTCGTTGCAGTTGATTCCACAGGTCGTCTTCGAACTCAGGGTCATCCCGATATAAATCTGGTGACTCGATGTCGCGTTGATCGCTGCCGTCATGGTTCGACATGTTAGGAGACTCGGCTTGATAGAGTTCTTCATTAGGGTGAGACATCATTCTGGAACATGGATTTTTCGGTACTACACGTTTCTGCAACATATGTAAAGCATTCTGTGGTCTGATATCTAAAGGTACGAATTCTACATGCACTGCTGGTTCTGAGAAGAAGTTTTAAGTTCAACTTGTTGAAATCCTCGTCAATGTCGTGTGCAGGGCATTCACAGTGCACTCCCTTCTCTGCTGTGTTACATCCACAGTTGTCGGCTAACGTGCAGTTCAGCTTGAGAAGACCTGACAGCGTTACTGAGCACCATTCTTGGCTTCCTGAATGGGTGCACGCCGTTGTCGGATGCTGAAGCAAGTCCACCTGTTGGCAAACTAATCGTCAGTATGGCCAGAGCTGCTGTAATACAATCGTCGCGATAAGTTCTGCCTCTTCATCTGAGTCTTCGGCAGAGGGCTAAGCAGCAGCATCGCACAATTTTCGCTGCGACTGTTACGATTATCTTCGTCACTCGTGGGACTAGTCGCACCGGCTTTCTCACTGTCATCGGCACGCACAGTAGGGCATAAATGATGGCGATTAGTGTGTACAGAAGTGTGGCTAACATCACTTTTGCGCCAAATGGCCAGCATCCATGGTTGAAAGGACCGTTGTACACCAACAACAATCGATCTGCTGGCAGAAATCTAGTCGTGGGTATGTGGTCTCTATCACCATCAGCTTCTCGTTTTCGTGTCATTTCAGTGTCACCGCGTGGTCGTGTAACGTGATTTCCGGTGGTAATCTCACCAGCAGTGGGTTCATCCGCGTCTCACACAGTTCGCACGACTTATCCGTGCACAGTTCAAATGTCTGGTTCATCGAGGTCTGAATGAGAACGCTGTTTGACATACATGTCATCTGAATCTGAGGCGTCATCAGCCCGTAATTCGGTGCGATCAGAGCAAGAAACATGAGGTGGAAGAGAAACCATTTTGCCGGAATGGGTTTCGCGTTTCTTGTGAAGATCACCGCCACCGTTTGCTCTGTGTAGTTCACTGAACGGCACGGACGGAGGTTGTATCTCGCCGTAGTTTTTATTCGCAATTATTTGATGATTTTGTTCGTTCCCATCCTCGTTTTCCTCGCGCCTACCGGATACAGGGTCCGAAGAGTAAGGAGAAATCCGAGGGTCTGTGTCGTGAACGCCGATTTCGAGCGGCGTTACTAAATTTACTGGGCGTCCAATCTTCCGGTGTGTGGATGTGATAAGTTCCCTTCTCGTATGGCACCATCTGAACCTCTCTGGGTGCCCGTTATTCGAGCCATTCTCCACTCGTTTCTGGGTAAGATCGGGTCGCATACGAGTACTACGTCTCCGATCTTTGAGCCTTGCTTCCCGTGTCTGTGATTCGTCAGCTATGTCTTATGCTTTTCTCGTAGGTTTGTGAGGTATTGGTCTTGCCAGATCTTCCAGAATTTCACTGTGGCTTCGCAGAAAAACTTCAGTGCCGTGTTCACATCTTGCCGTGTCTAGAGTGTGCGTAGTTCGTCCGGTGGCAAGTAATCTTCGTCGACGTCGGTGGGTTCGACGAGTCGTTCGAGTGGGAACGTGATGTTGATATCACGTTGAAAGAAATCCACTGGTCTTATCGATGTTAGGTCCTCTTGCATTGCGGATTGGTAGGTTAGCGGCCTGAAGTTAAGAGAGACTTCGATCTCGGTCAGTAAAGTTGCTTTCGGATCTTTGGGCCAAACCTCTCAATGCTTGTAGAGGGCGTGTTTGACAGATTTGATCAGTCGTTCGTAAAAACCGCCTTGCCATGGAGCATATGGAGTGATGTGCTTCCATCAAATATGTTTGTCCGCTGGGATCTGCTCTACCTCGTCGTTCAAATGTGGCTCTTTTTTCTGCTTTTCAGAATGGACGACGCCAATAGAAACGTGGGTGCGTTGTCGCATGTGATTAACGTGGGTAGTCCACGCCTTGATACGAAGCGGCGTTTCTAGATGTATCAACCGAGTGACTGTGCAGGTAAATACACATCCATAGTAACGTTGACCTTCTGCAGCGTCTGACGTGCGTGGTAATTCGAAAAATCCAGACCGATGTGTTGGAAAACTCTGCTTCGTAATACACGTCGTCCTGGCAAGTCTGTGCTCTCCGGATACGGATATAGGAGAGCATTGAAGCGTCGGCAATTCACACACTGCTGCACTAGCTTCCTAGTCTATTGGTGTATCTCTGGTATCCAGTATGTCTGACGGACTATAGCAATGGTGTGTTCGATCCCTTGGTGATATCGTCCGTGGGCGTCCTGGATGATTAGGAAGGCTAGTCTTGTGTTAGGCGCAATGAAGATTGGCGATTTTGCATGTGTGCCGAGTGCTGCAGCCGTCCTCGCAAGCGCCAGATGCCATCTTCGTCCTTGAAGAGGCGTGACGAGTTGTCCATGGACTTCTTGCAGTCTCTCGACAGGTACAGCTCCTGGTGGTCGCGTATGAGCCTCACTCGGGCTATGAGTATGTCTTCAGCTGTCAACCGTGCGGACCACGTAATACGTTGGAGCTCTAGGATGTTTCGGTATAAGAGCCGCAATAACTTCTTGATGAAGACCAGTGTTCTAGCTGTAACCCTCTCCGCTTTCAAGAATGAGCTGAGGCGGTTCAGGTGTCTATCATTGTCAGTGTGGTGTTGATCCTTGCCTGATATACTGTCAGATTTGTTGCCGACTACTTATCGTATGGATAAAACTTTATATTCCATTCCGCCTCGGGCTGGCCCAGGAATTTTGGACCTTTCCACGATAATTTGTAATCCTTTAGTTGCTCTCGTGTGAGTCCTCTTGTTCCGGCATCTGCGGGGTTGTCGTGAGTACTGACGTAGCCGAAACAAACCGCTGCTCCCCATCGTTGAGCGCGGCCACAATTTCCCGAATTTCCTTTATTCGGTTGCGCACGAGCACTCCTGCATCAGATGTCGTTGGCGACAGTGCTAGCCAACTAAGCAATCTGCGAATCCGAGAAAAGGTAAGATCTGGTCTTTGGCGAAGGTTCTAATGCTCGATACACTGCCCATGCGCGGCGTGTTGCCGTCGTGAGTGCATTTATTTCTAGTTTCGGAATAGTTCGCTGTGTCCAGATGGAAGGTAGCTTGCATCGAGATATCGCTAACGAAGAGTTAGTGTTATCAAAGAGATAGGCACATGTGGCCATTGCTATATCGCTAGCGTCGGCAAAGTTCGCTAGTTTGATCTGTTCTCTGTCTGTCGGGAACCTGCGTGGGAAATCGCTTCGAAACCATCTGCGTTACTGGCTAGGCTTCTCCATTGTTTTGAGAAAGGCTTTTCCATTGTTTTGGCTCTGGTAACTGAGTGTCCCACGCAAATTTTTCTTTCTATAACTGAATGTTTTTCGCCGGCGTAAGTAAGGGAACCAGCCATCGTACATGGACGCAATTTGCCGTGCGACCACTCTTTTGGTAAGGACTTCGACACACGGAAATGAAGTTCTCGTCTTGATACGGTCTCCCGACGCGTCCCACGCGATGCAGAGTACTTTCTGCATTGTTGATTTGGCGATCTCTTGTTGTGGAAGGAACTCATGTAACTCAGTCCGCGTTGGCCAGGAGGTCGCGTAAGTTCATATTCATGACCGTGAAAATCTGTCGTGCCGCCAAGGCTTTTTGTCCCAATTTCTCTGGATCATATGCGCCGAGTATCAAGTTGTCGACGTATAAATTGTCCCGAATTTCTTGCCTTCTGAAGGTGGTATTGTACTGTGCCGGCGAGTAGAAACGGCGGTACGTTAAGCCCGTTACTCTGCTGAAACGGAATGTGATTATATTGTTCTCTGTGACTGGCGAATCAATGTCTTTCAACCAGAAGAACCGTGTGGCGTCTCGGTCGTGCTCATGTAGGCGTACTTGCAGAAATGCCTTTTCCACATCAGATATGGCGTCTCGGTCGTCTCGGTAAATTGGTGTTTGAAATCTGATTAGTAGACCATATAGTTCTGGAAAAATCAGCAATCATTGATGTAGAATGTCGATGAGGGAAGGGCATTCTTTATAGTGTGATGAGGCGTCGAAGACGATTCTGAGTTTTCTCCTTGTGTGGGGTTAAAGCTGCTTGATGTGCGGTGTAATGAAGAATTTTTTCTTTTCAATTTGAACAGAATTTTGATTATTGGGAATCTCTTCAATTATCTTTAACCTCTGCTGGTCCCGAAGAGTGTTATCATAATTCTTCAGGAGGTCTGCGTTATTCCGTAACATTTTGAATACGCCGTGAAGTCTCTTCAGTGCTATATTTCTGTTGTCTGGTAACGGGGTGTGGTTGTCCTTGCACGAAAGCCGTGCATAGTAGCCGTCTTCTCGACGTTCTATTGTCTCGTAGAAGTAGTCCGTTACTTTCTAATTCACTGCCTCTTTCTCCGCGTTCTTTGTACCTGTGAACTCGCATAATCCGGCTGAGTCCATTGTTCAGTACTTGTCCCAACGCTTTAGTTCCTCTTCAAAGTCGTTGGCGACTGTGTTCATAGTAAGCGTAATTATGTTCCTCACGGCTTGCTGTGTCTTTATTCTCTTAGGTAACTGCTGTTTTCCGAATAGCATGTACTCGAGTTTGGATGGAATGAGCTGTAAGCCTGATGGAAGTGTGAAACGCGGAAGCGGTGTGTCTAGTAAATTCCGTAGTTGGTCACACTCTAGTAAAATCTGCGGGGTGGATCTAGGAGTGTCTGTAGGTTTCGACAGTTGAATGTGATGTTGTCTTGCAAACTTGCGGTCCTCTGTGCTAAGGTGAACAGGGCGTCCTTTCCCTGTAAGTTGTGGCGTTGTGCAGAGTCGCACTGTGTGCCTTCTCCCGTCATTGTCCCAAAGCTCTAGCTGCGTTGTCCCACAGCGTGCTGGTGTGGGTTCGTCTGTGCCGAATGTGTACATTAGGAACTCCTGCTGTTTTGTACACTCCAGTCCCAAGTCGTCCTCAAGACGTTGGCTGATGAATGACTGGTCGGCTCCGGTGTCGAAGAGGATCTCCACCTCCTTCCATAATTTGTGTGGTTCATCCTAAACCTTTGCTACATCGGTTAGTAGCAGGACGTGATGACTGCCACTATCACGTTCTGCGTTATGAAGTACTGTTGTGGTGGGACACGTTTCGGAGATGATGTCTGTTGAGTCCGTGGTATGCAGATGCACGGGATAGACTCGAGTTATCTTCTTTTCTGGTTTCTGTCTGTTCTTTTTAGGGGTGACTGCGTGTAGTTTCTGAGGTTGTGGCAGTGTCGGTACTGCCCCGTCTCGAGGTGGTTTCTGAGTCATGCGTCCTTTCGCCTCTATCGCGGTAGGGCCCTTCACGTATCTAGGACAGATGGTATGATGTTGTTTCATTACAATTTCTACATCCTTTACTTGTACATTCTGCGAGAATGTGTTCTTCTCTCCCACAATTCAAGCATCTGTTGTTGTTAAGCAGGAATGTCCATCGATCTGATGAGCTTGGCATTCGATTGCAAACAACTGATTTATGTGCGTTGGATTTGCAAAACGTACAACGTTGCTGCGATGCTGATGACGAAATGCTTTGAAAAGGAATCCTCATAGACTTCTCCGATTGATGAGTGGATTCTGTACCCACTCGATCATTTCTATCTACCATTTCTTTGATTTTTTCCTCGGTGGAAATAAGATTGTCAAGGATTGATAGCGTGCGACCCATGTTCCAATCGCTTTCTTGCGTATTCTGCGAAACGTACCCTTGTAATGCTTGACGCTGCAGAGCGGTCGAGAACTTGGCAAGAATTTTCTGCGAGAGGTAGGATCCGTCGAGGTTGACCCTCAGTTCTTGCAGCTGCGTAACGATCGGAACGATCGTTTCCAGAAGGCGTCTCTGTGCTTTGATGCTCCCTGATTCGGCTTTTGCCGTTTCCGAAAGCGATCGTAGATTCCCGATGAGAGCTGACTCATTGCCGTATTTGGAGTGTGAGAGGTCAACTGCGTGATCGTAGTTTGAATCAGTGATGGGGTAACGGCGTATGAGTTCTCGAGCTTCTCCTCTCAAGGCGTTGACGAGATAGTTAAATTTCTAAAGTCTCGTCAAAGGTTGCTGGTGCACATTAGCCTCGAACAGTGTCCAGAAGTCCGAAAATTCCCAGATTTTCTCTGTGAACGTCGGTATAGGTATCGCGAAGAGTTTCGGAATTTGTGCTGCAGCTGGCGTTTGTACTAGTGTTGTTTCCTCCTAAACGGATCCGAATAGTTGTCCCTCTACGTTGATTATTCGTTCTTGCGCTCGCTCGTCGTGAAGTTATTTAAGGTATCTGTGACGAGCCGCATCATTGCCGACAGTTCAAAGGAGGTTCTGTGGAGTTTTCGTACTGTTGTTTGGTTCATGCAAACCTCATCTGGCTGTGTTGAAGATTGCTCGTCAATAAACCGCGTCAAGCTATTGCAGTATCGTGTCAAAAGCCCTTTGTGTGAGCGCAGCGTAACGGGGCCTGACATCTTATCCCCAACGTCTACAATTAAATATGGAACACTTGATATCCGACAGGTGTCGCGAGTCAATGCTGACTACACGCCTTCACCAGTGTCCGTTAATACTTTATATAGTGGTACCTCCTCCCACAACGGTTTACCGCCTCATAGTGGCGTGGAGGTGACACTGAGCGTCGAAATGCGATGCACAGCGCAGGTTTGTCCTCCGGCAGGGTCTTCCAAGCTGAGAAAGAGTTCGACACATCCGACATTCCGACTTCTCGGAATCGGAAGCCTAGCTAAGAGTAGACCACTGCTAAGATTCACCACCGTCTTAGCAAAATGTCGCTAGGTGGTTCCCTGATCCATATAGGTTGGGCGACGACCTGTGTTGAAAGCTAAGCTCGCCGTGGCAGGGCTGCCTAGTTTGGAGAAAAGTCTTTTTGCCACTCCAGCATATTCACTGCATCAGTACTCTGCACACTGGGCCCTGCCGTCTCGTCGGACGGTATGGCGACCGGTGAGAGGCGATCAAATCTCAGGTTGCTCAGGAAGTCATTGGTTCTGGACCAAGGCGACACACACACGACTCGCCATGGAGACTGTCTCAGACTGTGTGCCTACAACGCGAGAACAGTTTCCACAGACGCTGACCTGCATGCCCTTCTCGGAGCCGCAGAGCGTATCAAATTTCACGTGATTGCTCTGCAGGAGACCAAGTGCAGAAGGAGCGACGTACGACAGATGAATGACGGTACACTCGTCATTCATGGAGAGAAAGTTCCGTCGCGAAATGTAGGCGGTGTTAGTTTTGTTGTGCACCCATCGTATGGCCATTCTTCGCTTCCGCTCTTTGCGCTAAAAATCCATCAACATCATCAACTGCTACTCACCAACATCAGCAGCTGATGAATCCAGATTGAACGCGTTTTACGAGGAGTTGGAGGAAGCAATCCGCAATGAGAAGTCCTTCTACAAAATTGTTGTCGGAGACTTCAACGCAAAACTAGGAAAGGAATACAGAATTGGAAGATTTGGACTAGGGGACCGGAATGAAAATGGCAATCGCCTCGCTGGACTGTTGTCCGCCGCTCGCCTCTTTCATGGGAACTCTCTTTTCATGAAAAAAATCATCGTCGGTGGACATGGGAATCGCTCAATGGCGCGACTCGCGCGGAGATCGACCACATGCTCACCAACCGGAGGTGGTGTCTACTTGACGTCTCAGTAACACCATCCTTTTGTAGCGGTTCTGATCACCTTCTCCTTCGTGCGGAAATACGACTTAGCCACACGATGGAAAAGAACATCTGCTATCGGCAACGAAGGAGAAAAGAAGTCGTCTACGACGATTGCTCCTTGTCCCAAGGTGACTGGCACATCGAGGAGGACCCAAACGTGGACTACGAGATGCTGCTCAGAGGATTACGAGCCTGCGCTGAACGTGTCTCGAAGCCGCGCACGACAAACTTAGATCGAATTTCGAAGATCACCAAGAAATTGTTGGAAAGAAGAAGGGCTTTGAGGCTTGATCCGAATACAGCGCACATTGAGCGGTTAGTAGCAAACACTAGCTGCAGAAAAGCATTGCAGAAGGATCTTTTGAAGTACAGGCAGAAGAAGATTTTAGAAGCAGCACAAAGAAGAACGAGTCTAAAGAAGTCCCGCAACGATCTCCACGAATATAATATTCCGCTAGCAACCTTGCTGAGCGAAGACGGGACTCGCACGTCTTCTCGTCGTGAGATGGAAATCATTACGGAGAGGTTCTACTCGAACCTTTTCCGTTCATCAACTCCTGTGTCAAGCCCAACCATCTCCACTGGCGAAGCTCCACCACAGATTCTCCCTTCGGAAGTACGAGTCGCTATCAAGAGCATGAAACCTGGCACAGCCCCCGGACCTGATTTTGTATCAGCAGACTTTCTTTGGACTGGTGGCCATCCGCTTCATGTAATCTTAGCAGCGCACATGACATCCTATCTTCAGAAAGAAAGGATCCCAGACCAGTGGAAGACCTCGCGAACCGTTCTTATCCATAAGAAAGGTGACCGAGAGGACCTTCGGAACTACCGTCCGCTATGCTTGCTGAGCGTGTTATAGAAAGTATTCACCAAGATCATCCTTACACGCATATCTACGACGCTGGATGAAGCCCAGCCTCAAGAACAAGCTGGATTCCGCTAGGCGTTCAGTTGCTTGGACCACATCCAGACCGTGTCGAGGGTCATAGAAATTTGCGGGGAATACCGCCTGCCCCTTGTTCTAACCTTCGTCGATTATGAGAAAGCCTTTGACAGCCTAGAAAAGAATGCAGTACTGTCAGCAAGGCCGATCAAGGTGTGGACGCGTCGTATGTGAGGATATTAGCCAATTGCTACGAACGATGCACGACTAGGATACAGTTTTTCCACCGCCCTCTCACCATACCCATTGGAAAGGGGGTACGACAAGGCGATACTATATCGCCGAAGCTGTTCACGACCGCATTGCAATGGATAATGAAATTACTATCCTAGGAAGAAAGGGGCATACGTGTTGATGGAAGATTTCTTTCGAACCTTCGTTTCGCGGACGACATCGTTCTCTTTTCGAGCAGTACCAATGAAGGAGAAACGATGCTCAACCAATTGAACGAAACAGGGAAGAGAATAGGACGAATAAACAGAAAGAAGAGACAGTTCATGAAGAACGCCCACTACGAGGACGGAGGAGTACAACTTGAAGGCTCTCAAATCGTGGACACTCCGTCATACGTACACCTCGGACGTTCTATGAACATGGAAAACGACCTGAAGGAGGAACTGAATAGAAGAATGAGAGCAGCATGGGCAGCATTCGCAGCCGTCAGGGAGGATAGGGACCAACTGTCGGACCAAGATCTTCGTGCCCATCTGTTCGACTCGACAGTCCTTCCATCGCTCTGTTACGCAGCGGAGACATGGGCAGACACCGCGGCCACGTCTAGGAAGCTACTTACTACCCACAGAGCCCTTGAGAGATGTCTCCTGAAGTTTAACCGGCGCACACAACACCTTGCCGGTCTTCGTAGCTCCGACTTAAGAGGAATGTCCCGTCTTCGCGACCCACCGGAATATGTATCGAAAGCAAAACATAGATGGGCCGGTCAATCATGAGAAGAATCGACGATAGATGGACTAAAAGAACGCCAGAGTGGATCCCAAGAGACGCTAAACGCCCCCGAGGGAGACCGCCAACGAGATGGAGTGACGTGTTCGCTGCATGGATACGGCTCAAGGACCTCGTCAACGTCACTCACGAAGCTTGAGAACATCTTGGATGACAATGGCGAGGGAACGAAACGAGTGGAAGAGATGCTGGGGCCCGCACGTCTAGTGAAGACGGGCCATCTAAGTATCTAAGTAAGTATCTAAGTGGTACCTCAAACTTGGGTAATTAAACCATAAAGAAATACTAACATAACGACATAACATAAAAATGCGAACAAAAAAACAACAAATAAAAAAAATGTTGGGAAAAGAACGAAAGGATGGGCCCTTCTCCCTAATACTGACAAGTTAACGGAATATGTTTCCTGAATGTAAAGAGAATTTAAAGGACGCTGCGTCCTTTAAAATCTTTAAAAGACGTCATGAAAAGTTCAAAGTTAACTGAGCGTTGTAAGGTCGCGGAGGTTCCGCGGTAATAGTAACCTCTACCTCTATTTCGGAGTTTCGATTATTTATTCTACGGTGTGCTCCGAACGGGTGGAGAGTTTAGATTTTGCGAGTCCACCTAGATGCTCCATTATCCGAACACGCAGTGGGCGTGCCGTTCCCCCTGTATAATCGTAATACGATACACTACTCCATGACGCATGTATACGCACCAGCTGACACTTGAGGTTTGCTGATGGTATTTCCACAACCCCCACGTCGTTTTGAAGACCCGCTTTTCGCAGACACCTCCGTACTGCTGTGCTCATATCATCAGACATGTAAGGTAAGTGGAACGGAATCTTTTCTGGGCCATCCACTGGGTTGATCTTCCATCTTCGAGCAGGTGGTCGTGCCTGTCGAACAACACAGTCTCCAGCTGGGTACCCATTGGATATCACCATTTTATGGCGCAGATTTACTGATCATTTTTTTTCCTGGCTACTCGATGAAACTCTTGCCGCCTCCCACGTTACCTATTACGGATTTTTTTTTCGTTTTGCTGGCATGTTTTTACTACTGCGTTTTCGATACCACTTAGTCTTCTATATCCCATTCCACAAATAAATATACACATTCAAGAAAGCCAACCATTTGTCTAGCGGCTTCTCCCTTGTGAACTTAATGTGCAGGCGCTGCTGCTTGAGAAGACTTAAGCACGTGTCTAATTCTGCAGGTTGGTTGAGCAGATGACGCAATAATCATCTATGTAACGACAATATAGCAATCCTCTGCGGCGTATTATAGGTTTTTCGACATTGGACATGAAAACTATGGCAAGAGTGGCCGGCAACCTTTGTCCCATAGCTACGCCTCTTAGTTGTCCCCACCATCGAAAAATAGAGGAGTTCAGGTACTAACTTATCGGTGTCATGATTTGCCTAATAGTCAGTCCGTACATGTTCAACGAAGCCTGGTTCTGTGTGACCAGTCGTTGAACAGCCTGCATCGCGACATCCTTAGAAACGTTCGTATAGAGTGACGTATCGTCAAAGAACTCTATTACACACATGGACATATTTGAGCAGCTGCTTTAGGATTATGTTGGGTAGCCAGAAAATTCTCTGTGGGGCCTCCCATACACTTATGATAAGTGTTACTGCAAAGTCACCTGGATTATTCGAAGCGATGCCATTTTCCAGAGAGTTTGTGGGCTCTTATTAATGCATAGCACTGGGCATGCAGGTAAGCCATTTTTGAGACGCGTAATCAGGTTTTTAGGTAGCCCTACTGTTCCTGCTGTTTCAATCCATACCCTATTCAGACTTCAATATTGCTTTCTAAATTCGTTGGCGGAGGATGGAAGATATGCAGTTTCATCCTCAAGATGTTGCCTTGTTATCGCTATCTCTAATTCTCGTGACAAAAAAAAACAAATTCCCCTCCCTTATCACTAACGGAGACCTTAATCTTCCCATCTTTTTTTTCAAAATCTCGCTCCAAAACAGAATATACTGGTGTTGCAAACACTTGAAACTTGTCTTCCGTGAAGTTGGGGTCCGGTGGGCTATGCAACGTACGTGGGAAAAGTATGGGAGAGGGAATGAGTTTCTTGTCTTCGCTCTTCTTCTTTTGGTCTCAGTCGCAACCTATCATGAACCATTTGGAGGCCCCCCACGACCTTACGCGATACCTCCAGACTTATTGATTGCATAGGCGCAAAAATAGGGCTGAGATCCAAAACTGCAAGCGCATCAGCTGAAATGAGTACATCGCCAATCACAGAAACACGAAAAGGACTTCGTGCACTGTTGCTGTCAGCAATAGACGGCTTAGCATTTTCTTGCTGCTCTAATCTATGTTTGATGACGTCGGTGTCGCGTTGGTGGCTCAACCCGTGCAAAATGATATGTCATCGTATTTGCAAGGCGGTAAAGGAGTCCACATCACCTGTACGAAAAGAAAAATCTTCAAAAAGGAGAAAAAGTCCGTAGACAAAGGAAACGTACCAGTGGCATTTACATCCTATTTGAAGTGTCAAAATTTCTGCAAACAAAGCTCATGTTACATTTCAATTAACACAAGCCACAGAACATGCAAGTGGTCCGATTTAGCAATGGATGTATCAATGTTTCTATAGCGACGGTCTGGGACCAATCCATGACAAAAGTGCTTTTGTTTTACTCTAATGTAAAAGAATTTAAAGAGCTCACTTTGCATCCGATAGTGACGAGTTTCATATTCTTACTCGAAAATGAAACTTCGATGCAGGTTTGAGATTACACGTGCTATCAGAAACGCTGACTAGTAGTTTTCTTCTCAGCTCAAATAAAACTGTTTGTCTACGACGTCAGATGTGGTAGGTGGTGCGCCGAGGCCAGAACAGAGAGAGAGACCGTTTTGTGTTGTCAGATAAGCGTGCTGGCGTCAGAGTGGCAGTGCCAGAACGCTGAGGTGAGACGGGTCCTATTCGAAATCGGAAATTCGGAAACACGTTGAGCCTATTTTTTACTAATTTTATCCCTAATTGCGCCTATAGATGTCTATTTTTGCTTACTAACAGCATCGAAGTTTCATTTTCGAGTAAGAATATGAAACTCGTCACTATCGGATGCAAAGTGAGCTCTTTAAATTCTTTTACATTAGAGTAAAACAAAAGCACTTTTGTCATGGATTGGTCCCAGACCGTCGCTATAGAAACATTGATACATCCATTGCTAAATCGGACCACTTGCATGTTCTGTGGCTTGTGTTAATTGAAATGTAACATGAGCTTTGTTTGCAGAAATTTTGACACTTCAAATAGGATGTAAATGCCACTGGTACGTTTCCTTTGTCTACGGACTTTTTCTCCTTTTTGAAGATTTTTCTTTTCGTACAGGTGATGTGGACTCCTTTACCGCCTTGCAAATACGATGACATATCATTTTGCACGGGTTGAGCCACCAACGCGACACCGACGTCATCAAACATAGATTAGAGCAGCAAGAAAATGCTAAGCCGTCTATTGCTGACAGCAACAGTGCACGAAGTCCTTTTCGTGTTTCTGTGATTGGCGATGTACTCATTTCAGCTGATGCGCTTGCAGTTTTGGATCTCAGCCCTATTTTTGCGCCTATGCAATCAATAAGTCTGGAGGTATCGCGTAAGGTCGTGGGGGGGCCTCCAAATGGTTCATGATAGGTTGCGACTGAGACCAAAAGAAGAAGAGCGAAGACAAGAAACTCATTCCCTCTCCCATACTTTTCCCACGTACGTTGCATAGCCCACCGGACCCCAACTTCACGGAAGACAAGTTTCAAGTGTTTGCAACACCAGTATATTCTGTTTTGGAGCGAGATTTTGAAAAAAAAGATGGGAAGATTAAGGTCTCCGTTAGTGATAAGGGAGGGGAATTTGTTTTTTTTTGTCACGAGAATTAGAGATAGCGATAACAAGGCAACATCTTGAGGATGAAACTGCATATCTTCCATCCTCCGCCAACGAATTTAGAAAGCAATATTGAAGTCTGAATAGGGTATGGATTGAAACAGCAGGAACAGTAGGGCTACCTAAAAACCTGATTACGCGTCTCAAAAATGGCTTACCTGCATGCCCAGTGCTATGCATTAATAAGAGCCCACAAACTCTCTGGAAAATGGCATCGCTTCGAATAATCCAGGTGACTTTGCAGTAACACTTATCATAAGTGTATGGGAGGCCCCACAGAGAATTTTCTGGCTACCCAACATAATCCTAAAGCAGCTGCTCAAATATGTCCATGTGTGTAATAGAGTTCTTTGACGATACGTCACTCTATACGAACGTTTCTAAGGATGTCGCGATGCAGGCTGTTCAACGACTGGTCACACAGAACCAGGCTTCGTTGAACATGTACGGACTGACTATTAGGCAAATCATGACACCGATAAGTTAGTACCTGAACTCCTCTATTTTTCGATGGTGGGGACAACTAAGAGGCGTAGCTATGGGACAAAGGTTGCCGGCCACTCTTGCCATAGTTTTCATGTCCAATGTCGAAAAACCTATAATACGCCGCAGAGGATTGCTATATTGTCGTTACATAGATGATTATTGCGTCATCTGCTCAACCAACCTGCAGAATTAGACACGTGCTTAAGTCTTCTCAAGCAGCAGCGCCTGCACATTAAGTTCACAAGGGAGAAGCCGCTAGACAAATGGTTGGCTTTCTTGAATGTGTATATTTATTTGTGGAATGGGATATAGAAGACTAAGTGGTATCGAAAACGCAGTAGTAAAAACATGCCAGCAAAACGAAAAAAAAATCCGTAATAGGTAACGTGGGAGGCGGCAAGAGTTTCATCGAGTAGCCAGGAAAAAAAATGATCAGTAAATCTGCGCCATAAAATGGTGATATCCAATGGGTACCCAGCTGGAGACTGTGTTGTTCGACAGGCACGACCACCTGCTCGAAGATGGAAGATCAACCCAGTGGATGGCCCAGAAAAGATTCCGTTCCACTTACCTTACATGTCTGATGATATGAGCACAGCAGTACGGAGGTGTCTGCGAAAAGCGGGTCTTCAAAACGACGTGGGGGTTGTGGAAATACCATCAGCAAACCTCAAGTGTCAGCTGGTGCGTATACATGCGTCATGGAGTAGTGTATCGTATTACGATTATACAGGGGGAACGGCACGCCCACTGCGTGTTCGGATAATGGAGCATCTAGGTGGACTCGCAAAATCTAAACTCTCCACCCGTTCGGAGCACACCGTAGAATAAATAATCGAAACTCCGAAATAGAGGTAGAGGTTACTATTACCGCGGAACCTCCGCGACCTTACAACGCTCAGTTAACTTTGAACTTTTCATGACGTCTTTTAAAGATTTTAAAGGACGCAGCGTCCTTTAAATTCTCTTTACATTCAGGAAACATATTCCGTTAACTTGTCAGTATTAGGGAGAAGGGCCCATCCTTTCGTTCTTTTCCCAACATTTTTTTTATTTGTTGTTTTTTTGTTCGCATTTTTATGTTATGTCGTTATGTTAGTATTTCTTTATGGTTTAATTACCCAAGTTTGAGGTACCACTTAGATACTTACTTAGATACTTAGATGGCCCGTCTTCACTAGACGTGCGGGCCCCAGCATCTCTTCCACTCGTTTCGTTCCCTCGCCATTGTCATCCAAGATGTTCTCAAGCTTCGTGAGTGACGTTGACGAGGTCCTTGAGCCGTATCCATGCAGCGAACACGTCACTCCATCTCGTTGGCGGTCTCCCTCGGGGGCGTTTAGCGTCTCTTGGGATCCACTCTGGCGTTCTTTTAGTCCATCTATCGTCGATTCTTCTCATGATTGACCGGCCCATCTATGTTTTGCTTTCGATACATATTCCGGTGGGTCGCGAAGACGGGACATTCCTCTTAAGTCGGAGCTACGAAGACCGGCAAGGTGTTGTGTGCGCCGGTTAAACTTCAGGAGACATCTCTCAAGGGCTCTGTGGGTAGTAAGTAGCTTCCTAGACGTGGCCGCGGTGTCTGCCCATGTCTCCGCTGCGTAACAGAGCGATGGAAGGACTGTCGAGTCGAACAGATGGGCACGAAGATCTTGGTCCGACAGTTGGTCCCTATCCTCCCTGACGGCTGCGAATGCTGCCCATGCTGCTCTCATTCTTCTATTCAGTTCCTCCTTCAAGCCGTTTTCCATGTTCATAGAACGTCCGAGGTGTACGTATGACGGAGTGTCCACGATTTGCCTTGATGGAAGTTAAAGCCTCGTGCATAACTCGCATTAATGCTTGGTCAACAGTCCAGTACGAATTTCAAGTGTTCTGTATCGAATGCGGACTACCGAACAAGACTAATGTAGTATATCTGGAGTTGGTAACAGTCTGATGTGTCATACGTCTTGCAATGGGCATGAGATCACATTTGATCTACGTAGAACACTTGTATACCATCCCAGAAGTAAGCAAAGTCAGGTTTATTCCGAAGAAAATAGAAAAGGAAAGCGCAGGCGAGTACTTTGAAAAAATTGATCTACCTGATCTTCAACCACTCTTAAAATTTCTTAAAGAACACTGGGAGTTGGCTCTTAAAACGCTAGCTACGTTGGCAATAACAATTGGGAACTATATGCTGGGTCCCATCATCGTTGTACTATTGATCAAAATCATCTTTACTGTGCTAAAAACTGTTGTTTCAATAACAATTCTTCTACTGAATCTGCTTTGGGCCTGCGCATGTAGGAACTGCATCGCACTTCAAAGACATTAGTCGTGATACGAAATACTGCGAGATCAATTGCGTGTATTGTGGTTTACCGCATAACACGCCTTTGTTCAACATCCGCGGCCTGCAAGGATTTTCTACTCGTCTCAACCTACATAACTGCAAGCTCTACCTCCACTCGTCAACTCAGAGGCAATTCTAGATGCAACCTTTTCCGGGATAAGAGAAAAGTTTAAAAACTCCAGGCAAATACGTCACGTTTTCTTGCGTGATGTATAGACCTGCTTTTTTGTTGTGTTGCCGAAGTGTTCCGATCTCGGAACACGACAATTCATAATCTGTAATATGTTGCTTTTGTACTAGCCGGAGCAGGCCAGTAATTTATTCTGTGCTCTCAGTTTCATTGCTTCTTCTTGATAAACATTACCACTGAACCACCGTTTTCTTTCTTGGGTATAAAATCCCAAATTATCGTGAGCCATCACAACTCACGCGCACATCAAGAACACTCAGAAACATTATACCAAACGACATTTGCGAAGCCCGACAAAAAACTTACGCGCCATCACCAAAAATTGGAACTCCAGCGAAGGCTGCATTCAGTGAAGTTGCTAATAGGTTTGCAAAAGATTCTATAACTCTAACACAAAATATGAGCTTTGGGAGATAGCGAAGGTCATTTTGCAGGATGTGGTTCCGCAGATTTCGTACAAAGCCATGCATGGTAGAGTCAAGACGACATGAACCGCAGTGCAGTTGCGTAAGCGGAGCGCTCGAAGCGGTGCAGTGGAGATAGCAGGTGGAATCGAGGTGGGACAATCGCGATCTGCAACAATGAACGTTGGTAGTAGGGGTCCTCACTCGATGTTGCTATGCTACGCTCCACCACACTGCTTCGAGCGCAATCGTTTATGCAGCTACACCGTGCTTCATGACGCACTTCGGTTTGACCGCACTACAATCTGAGTGTTTCAAATTCCTGGATTTGTGGTGGGAGTTTAGCGCTTTCACCCTGGTACTTGTGAAGTGTGCCTCATCTTCATAAGAAACAACCTCTTTTTTCTCTGATTAATTTTCTGTTGACTTGTTTTCACTGGCTCCCACATTTATAGAAACGTTACAGTCCTCCAAAAGTATCTTAGCTTTTTGTTTATTCAAAGTTTCAGAAAATTGCAAAGAACAGAGAAAGCAGCCGTTTCCCGTTTGCTTTCAGTTCCGCATCTACTAAGCACGCAACTACGGAGATCCAAGAAGTTTCGTTACAGGAAGAGAAGGAAGGCAGAGGAAAGGCAAGCTTACTGTGAGTTCAAAAGTAATTCTGATCTCCTAACTATGCTTGGCTTCATTTTTATGGTTAGTGTAGAATTCCTCGTTCCGCCTGCTGACAGATTTGCAGAAAACAAGTGAAATAGCTGGCTCGCCTACAGTGAGTGCCCCATGCGACAAGTCTCTGGACATTTTTGTTCCTTTTTTAAAGGTTCAGAACAGGCTCTAGACGCCTAAATCCTCTTTTTCTTACAGAAGAAACGCGTACGCGTACGAGAATTTTTGGTTCTCTTGAGTTTGAGTTGCTCCAAACTCTCAAATTGTTGGAAGAAACAGAAAGACTCAAGAAGCTGAGCAGAGTTGTTTGAACCTGATCATTTCCACAGCAGAAAACACGGGTAGGCTGTTTGTGTCTTGTTTGTAGGCTCACATTCATCCAAGGAACGTTTCTGTCGGTCACACGCTGTATTAACTCTATGATACGAAAGTTTAAAAAAAAGTGGCGGTGTATACATGTCGGCATCAAATTTGCAACTGGTTCTTCCTTGTCAAGACACATTAGCCTTTCTCTATACTTAGACTACAGAGGGACTTCTGTCCGCGTAGGCATAAAATTATTAATATTAGGGGTTTTTTTTCGGAGAGGAAAAGAACTGAGTTCAACGTCACCTGTATCACCTGTATCACCTCTGCTCCCGTTGTTCGATTTGCTCAAGAGACCACCAGCAATACTTCCATTTGTCCCGAGCGCGCAAAGGTTGTCCAGATCCAAAGGCTGTCGTTGAGATATTAGATCCAACGAGTGTCGTTGCAGTGTGTCCGACCCACCAAATTTTACTTTTCTTGACATATGTGGTAGCGTCTCTGATCTTTTATTGTTGTTCTAGAACTCAGGTTCGAATCTCCTCCTTCACATTCGTTAAGCGGGATACTCCTAGCGTAACCCTTTGAACTGAGCACTTTATGATGTTGATTCCTGCTTGCGAAGCGGCCAGGTTTTCGAAGAGTAGGTCAAAATAGGAACAACGGTGATATTGAATAGGAGAGCACGAAGCCGGATGTTCTTGGTCCTCTTCACTACATCTTCGATGCTCCTATGCGTTCTCCAAACCGCTCGTTTCCTCCTGCTTAGCTCGAGGGATCGAGTCGTTCAATATGTTAATTTCCCGGCCTAGATATGCATAGCTAGAGCGATATGATCTCTCCATTATGCGTGAAGGTTCGAGTCTGCCCTAGTGTTCACCAAACCTTTCATCCCTCCGGAGTCGGTAAATTGGTACCAGACTTGTCTGGGAGGGTAAAAACACTGACTTGACACTTCGGCTGGCCACCGCAAGTCATTGTATAGGCCAGTTACACGTTCGTTAACCTCAAACGATTTTGAATTGAAGTGAACGTGGGGGCGCACTCTAAGCGGATTGATAAACGCAACGCCAGAAACTTTATTCTTTTATTTACTGTGCGTGAGAGGGGATCAGAAACTCATCCGTTTTCCATGAACATTGTCTTTTACAGGATCACCTGAAGACAATTTTTTTTGCACGTTTCATCCAAATCGACCAGCATCCGATTGATGCTTGAAGCTATCACGAGACTAATATGTTATAATCAGGGTCAAGTGTGATGACAAGACACACCACACTTTCGAATACGTCGCTCTTCTTCTTCTTCTTCTCCTTCTGCTGCGACAGCATTCGGTTGCTGCCAATCCAAAATGTGGGAGATTTGGTGTGTTTCGAGGAAATGAAGTAAAAAAAAATTAGCCGAGGAAGAAATGGTAAATGTGAAATTCGGTATCTGACAGAAGCGAAGAAACACCAAGTGATAGATGAAGCAAATTTGCTGAAATGTTGTTGAATTATTCCTACTGAAATATTTTCATTTTTATTTCGAAATCTATTGAATATTTTAAATACTGAATAAAGCACATATTACGACAAAGAAAAGAAAAGAGTCAGGTGTATAGGTCAAATTACCAGACAAACGATGGAAAAACCAAAAAAAAAATCAACATTTTGTTCCGACAGTGTGAATTGGGACGATGCACTTCGACACTCCGCTGACTCTGAGTTTCTGCAAAAGAGGTAGAAACTTGAAACCACTTCTAAAAGAAGAAGAGTTTGATTACTCCCATTTTTTAGCACTAAAAAGCCGTTTTTCCCATCTTTGTCCCATCTAAATTTCAAGGCGAGTAGGAGATAAAAAAAAACAGTGTGAACAGAATCTGAGATTTTGGCAATTAAATCTCATTAAATCCTCTTTTAAACTGATGAAGACTACTTATAATTGAACTTTTCATCTTCTAAAACAAATTTGACGTTTCTATTTCTTTTGCAAAAATTTGCTTCATTGGGGTGTCGTACCTGAGCGCTCCCATTGTTACATTGTCCACACGTTGTATATTTTTAAAACGAAATGTTGGAGCTTCCATATTGCTGTCCTACACCTGAAAATAAATACAATATTGTGCGATTAATGCAATCATTTAAAATTATTTGTTGCAATGTTTTATGATGTATATAATTATATATTCCTGCGTAATGTTTTGTCCTGGTTATCACGCTATCCTTCATCCGGTACTGCCCACCGCACACTGCCTTACGACTCCCTTTCCTTTCAACCCCCTCCCTTTACGACCACCGGTGGGAAGATCCCATCACACGCTTGACCCTTGGTGTAACTGTTGGACTTCAGCCTTCACTCCCATGTTATCTCATTCCACTCCTCGCTCTACGTTTTCAAGAGTTTTCGAGAGAGAATATTTTGGGTGAGATTGTGTTACCTTGTCGAACCCCTCTCTTCACGTCGATTGTGGCATTGTTCAACAATGGGAAAATTTTGGTCGTGACGTTGTTAAATAACTCAGGGTTATATTCATGTAGTAGGAAATTCTTAATTTTCTAGAACTTGGCCGTTTCCGTCTTTGGTGACTCGAATGCTTTCCTCAAATCGATGAGGGGATACAGCGGCATCTTGTACTCTCGCGATAGTTATTTGAGCTTTGAAGCGATGTGTTTCTGATCCATCGTTCTGAGCCCTTTTTTAAAACCTGCTTACTTGCAGGGGTGTCCTTCGTATATGTTCGTTCAATCCCTAAGATTCTTGCCTCTTAGGATTACTCTTATGAAGAGCATGTAGAAGACACACAATAACCAGATTGTGCGATAATCGCGAAAGTTATGTGGATCTTTCTTTCTGTACAACAGCACCGTCTTTCTGGTTTTTCAGTGCTTAGGAACCTTGCATTTCGACAGAAAACAATTCAAGAGCCAGTGTTTTTATAAGAGTTAGCGGCAGATTCTTCAAGTGTTTAGATTTGATTCTGTCGGTGTCGGATTAAGTGCAACTCTTCACCGACATGACAGTGGGAAGGACTTTGAAGAGGGGGACCACTTGGATGAAATGTCCACACTCAATGAGATGTTAATGAGGCAAGCGGATGCAACTGTCGAAGAGATGTGAATGTCATGAATGACCTTTTCCATCTGTAAAGCCTCGTGTGCACGGACGTGAGTTTGTGGTTGTCTGCAGCTCTTGTAGCTCCAAGCTGGTGTATTAGGTCTATAGTTTCCAGAGACAGGTGCCTCTAGTTGGTTTTTCCTCGCTTTCCTCGCACAGTCACGAAGATGTTCTACAAGACGACCATTTTCGTCGTCGATGACGCAGATTGCGGTACCTTCCAAGAAGCAGACTAGCGAGGCGAAAAGTCCCGGTCCTTGAAGAAACCTTAATCCCATCAGTCTTGATGGTTTGATGGGATTTAGTTTGTGAACTTTGCGGCTTTCTCTACTCTCCGTGTGAAGAAAAGTTCTCTCAAAGGAGGCGATAGTCCGATCCCGTATAGAATTTTCCGCATAATAGTTACATCCATTAAGCAATAACTTATACTGACAGTGATGTGGCAAGTTTTATCACAGTACTCTCCACCAGGCCATAGATCTAGATATAATGTTCTTTAGGCGTTCTTCTGGGATTAATTTAACGTCAAAGTCGCTAATAATGGACCTTGAGAAAGTGTGCTCTTCTCTCTAGAGTTGTTTCTGTCTAAGTCTATACAGAAAGCTTTGACTTTTCTTCGTGGCCTGATGTTAGGGCGAAAACAAAGAAGTTTGTCAAAGCTGATCTTGAACCACATCTTCTCACATGTATTCTCATTCGTAGTGGTTTGTATAACAGTACCATGCATAAAATATTAAAATCCATGTGGAGGTTGCAGGCCTCTGGTCCCAGGGATTTTGTACGAGAGATGAATTCCCGAATGGACAAGTGGAATTTGTTTGATGAAAGCGACTCCAAACCACCTCCTTGGCATCTCCTCTCCACTTGATTGCAGGCTTTTGATTGGACCGATGTAAGGAGTTTAAGAGCATTATGAATGACTCTTGACACAGCAGAGACAGGGGGTTCGTTTCCTGAATCCACCTGCGTCTCTGCCCAGGTACAATGTTGCTTTTGGTTTTTAATTAGCTCTCTATTCCCATCCTGAGACGCGCCACGTAGCCTCGTGACGTACCGGCTGTGATTTCTGTAGTGAGGGAGATCAGTGAGTTGAACTTAGATTCAAAATATTAGAATTATCAGTCAAAAAGGTTAGATGTGAAAGCAGTATTGGGAAACAATGTGATGAAAAGAAAATTTTGAATGTCGTTGAATCTGTACAGTATTTATATGGAAAAAAGCTGTATTATGTTGAGCTACGCACAACACACTGGTTTCCGTTCAAACCATATGAACTTACCTAAGAAATTTAACAACTGCTTCTAACAATTGTTAATTATTTTTGTCTGGTAGGTTGCTATCATAATAGTTCCTTCTATGAAAAGGTGTTTGCAGACTGCTGAGAATGTAACATTTCAGTTGGAGACGTCGTATATTATGTAATGAGTCATCTAATGTTTTCGTTTGGACGTTTAGAGTAGTAAGAGGATTTGATTCTGAACGGAATTATTAGCGGACGAAGAACGGGGTATGTATTGCTATTTACCTGCTCATGTTAGCGATTTGTTGTGAACGTTGATCATTCAAATTGGTAAATAAGACGATGGATGAGGAATGTGTCCAAACATGGAAGAGCCGCTTCATTAAAAGGTGAATTCCAGAGAAACACTGTCGTCACTTGACAGCAAAATTTCCAATGGAGCAGTCCTACGAAAACTTTATTTTGAAAGTCATAACGTGGTTCGTATATAGTCGTCTGTTCAAAATTTAGTTTCCGACTTTGATTACTGCGTTTTGCAAGTCAATGACGATCTAATATACATAGGATGTCTTGGTATTAGTTGCACACCTTCCTCTGACTAGAGTGCCACGCGGGATTATTCGCCGTCACAATATATTGGACTCTCTGTGCCAAGTAACCTCAAACTTGGGTAGTTAGACCTTTATTGTAATACAAGCCTGAACGTCCGGCTATAGCCGGACATCATGCTTTTCTTGCTGTTCGCTTCGTTCGCATTCACCGATCAATAAGAAATAACAGTAGCGACATTTTTGTAGGATTAAAATTGCTTTTTTCTATCAAAGCTTTCTCCAATTTTTTTTTTAAATCCAAAAGCATAGATGGAATATTTTCCCTAAACACGTCAGTTCTATATTTAGAGAACAAACAAACTTGATTTTACATCTATGCTTCTCTCAAATCTCCACAATTTGGAAGCATTATTCAAAGTATGAGTTTCCTCCGTTCTCAACTATTAGCAAAGAACGATGCGCTAACATGAAATGACGTAAATATCACTATCGTAGTGATAAAAATAACGTCCTACGTCACATCGTGTAAACTGTTGACAACTATGCATTGTATTTGATCAGCCGTTTCCTTTTTTGAAGAAAGGATGTTAGCAGCATCGGGAGACATGCTGGGAAATAGATATGCAAAGGGACCATAGAAACCCATTCTACCGCCTGAGGGTCCCGCGCACCAATCCGACGCAGTGAAACCCGTCTCTACCTCTCTATAGCTTTGTGGCACCGGCGCATCATTTGGACCCTGTGGGACGAAGGTGGAGTGCTCGCCTATCAGGTGCGTGGCAATGGTTCGGCACCTCACTGGAGCAGAGTTTTGTATCGTTGTGGAGTATTTTCGTGACACACACACGGACTAAGCGCGTTATTATATAGCATGATAAGCAAGTGCATTACTGAAGAGATTTACTGAAGAGATGTAGAGTTGAAGAAGAAAGGCAGGACGCAGGCGGCATCGAATGAAGAAGAGGATTCTTGTTAGGGAGGGTGAAGGGAGGAGGGCTACATACTGTACAAACCGTCCGACACAGCTCCATTGTGTTTGCTAGGTTCCCAGGAGTTGGTGCAGCCGCACTAGAAGAAAGGAGTCGCGCGAGATCCACATTCACATCTGCGGAGAAAGAGTTCTCATGGCACTTTCGAAACCTCTGTCTAAACGAGAATACACGAAGTTTGTAGATCTAAGAGTGGAGAGTGAATAACGACGCTGGAGTCGTTACACTCTCCAGGGCGAAGAAGTAAGACGCGAACGACTGCGTTTTGTGAGCGCAATGCATTGCCGAAGACGACTGTGGCTTCTCGGGTAATGACTTTTGCGACTACTGAAGCGTTCTCTGTTTCGTATGAGTTGTCGACTACGACTATGGGCTCTTCTGGTATTGATTTCTGCGGCTTCGCTGACGCTGTTCCTCCTAGAAATGTCTTATCCTGAGCAAACTCGATTTCATTTCTTTCAGTTGATCGTGTCTGCTTTTGGTGCATTGTTACGCCGTAGTTCTTCTTCCATGTCTTTTTTATGATAGAGCTTTTCCTATCAATGGCTAGAATTCTTGTGCACTAAAGGAACTGATATGTGGATATCTACTTGTTCACCTTTACAGTTCACTCAGAAAGAGAACCCGCACGAAAATAAGCCTAGTACTTCGAATGCAAGCATCATGTGCACTCTGTGGATGCATCTTGCACTGGCTCCGGTTGCAGTGCTTAGAAAGATTGAAAAGATTGTGGATGCGCTTTTTACGTGCGGAATCAACAATTCAAGTTAGCATCTTAAAGAATTAGATGTGAGCTATTCTGTTGTTTGCCTGCACACACTCTATGTATGAGGATTTCTCATTGGAAGGCAGGTTCAGTCAGCGCTTCCCTCGCCCTTGACGTGGTGGTTCTTGAGGCATCACGCATGACTGCGAAGCTTGAGCGTAGGTTACTGCATTCAATCAATAGGGTACCTAAACTATCAGACCCTATGAATAATAATTCTAACTTAACAAACCCTTTGTTTTTCATACCTTTCCACCAGATCTCTGCAAAGGTTGCTATGGCTGCTGGCGTGGCACTTCATGGCAAGCTAAACTACTGAGCTCTAATCATAGTATTTGATTGAAGACTAACTCATGAACGCTTTTCAAGATCGATAAGTGAACATAGAAGGACTGCTTTTTGCATTTAATCACGGGTTATATTGTAAGCTGTTTGCAAGTTTTCTCTTGCGCATGGAAGCCATTGAATGATCCATTTAAAAAAAAAACTTTGAAAAGAACAAACAAAAAAAAAAACAGAAACAGATATATTCTCTTAACTAAAATGCAGTGGTTTTTTTGTTGCAAAAAAAAAGTTTGAAAAGAATGAATTTCGCTTCAACCCACGACAATTGGTCGTGAAGTGATATTTAACTATGTGCTTCTTTTCTTTAGTAGGCGGTCGTTGTCACATTCGTTGTCAAAACTGTCATCAATGTCTTCCACCGACTACATTTTAACCCCTAATTTTAGCGCGATAATTAACGCAGTGTACAGTGTTAACGCTGCGCAATTGTTTTTTTTCTAAAAAAGATATCTCGACAAGATTCAATATCTCATTCTTAGTGAATCACCTCACTACTTATTTTTTTATACCGACTTTTTTTGAGCTACGATCAATTCAACATGTGGAGTATATCCGAGGTGCTTGAAATATGCTTTGCTACAAATAAGAGATTTTTTCGAAGCAAATTTTTCGCATTTGAAAAACATTCCTGATCAAAATTTGCTAGAATTTGCTCCTTTGCCAGGCTCTCGGGTTGAAATGCAGGATGATTTCACTGTTGTCAGGTTATTGCATTGTGCAGCCCTTCAGACTGCATACAAAATATGTTTTCTGTTCTCTTTGTTCTCATCTCCTGTATAGGAGTCTTCAGAAACTATACCCCAACTTGTTTGATGCACTTTGTATCACTGTCAATAGAGCCAACATTAAGACGGCTAAGATCACTGGAGTCGCATGAACCACCATTATCTGGCTCTTCAGGAATCTTAGGAATTTTTGTTTTTGCATGTATGGAATTGAAAATATCTTGTTCCTGTGAAGTAAACAACTTCGG
Organism: Necator americanus; assembly: GCF_031761385.1. NCBI lineage: Eukaryota > Metazoa > Nematoda > Chromadorea > Rhabditida > Ancylostomatidae > Necator > Necator americanus. Next base: position 23,926,018 of record NC_087376.1, read on the forward strand.
GGATCAGAGTATGTGCACTATCCAGGCGGTAACCTCTAGCAACGATCGATTCAATAAGTTATTTTTGCACTTTCGTCGCAACACTACCTCATGGCGTTTTGGAGATGTAGGACGAACGTCTACGGATGTATGTGATTACGGTTATTGCTACATTGTGGGCAGTATTCTCAGGCAATCATTGATTTTCTAATGTACCAAGAAGGGCAGGTTTTATTGCGCAGCGAAAATATACCACAGTGGAAGACTCGAAAAAGATCAATTTCTGCTTGCGTTTCATAACCGACAACTTGAGTAGAGTGAGTCAAATGAAAACTGTGGAAGTACCTACCACAAATCGTGGTTAATTTGGGATAGAATGCACGATCGCCTCTGCCTAACTCCAACCTGTGTAAAATGCCCATTCAATATTACAGACGGACGACTGCATATGTTCTAGTGTAGTTCATTTAATTTCGCGCAAGACATGTGGAGAACAACACATTCGTGAGGCAGAGCGGCTCCTTTGTGTTCGTATTAAACAACATCTAAATGAGGTGAAACACTCAAACGCAGCAACACTACTCGGAGCTCATCGCAGACAATGTCATGAAAATGCTTCTTTCTGCATAACTACCACTATCTTATTGTACGAAATTGTGGACAGCAAAACTTTGGAGTAGTTTTGGGCAAACTGTAAAGGACCAAAGATGAATAGCACGGAAGAGTGCACAGCCGTAACCCACGAACTGGCTCTGTATCAATACGTTTGCGAGTTTTGATCTGCAAGGTGATATGCGGGTCGCATCCTAATAACTGCGAGTGGAGCGATTCTATCATGCGGAGATCCGCAAATATCACCGCAACGCAGCAACTTAGGTAAGCGCAACGATTTGGGCTCTTTTGGTTTTTAGTTTCGGATGTAGTATCTAATGGAATGATGATTTTTTTTTTGGATGAGACATTTGAAAGTATCTGCTACAAGCGTACTGTCTTTCCAGACCCAGACGAAGGGACCGACTCCAAAATGCTAGCCGTAATAAAGAGTGTCAACAGTCTTGGCTCTTGCTTCACATTGATAATCGTCAAGTGACCGATATTACTGATATTAACCTACTTTTGCGAATGCTGCTTCAGGTCCAGTCGCATTCTCTGTCTGTCTACAACCTGGCCGACGATTTAAGCAGCAAGTATATGAAGGGTTGAGGCAACAGCAAACAATCGTTAGGACTGGCTTAGTCACGCAACTACGAGGTACACACAATCTCTTAGTACACGTGAATTTTCAAAAGGGTCTGACGGAAAAAATGCGCAGTACGAAGTTACTTGCTATGACTGTTCCCATAAACTCAGCGGTTTGGTGCACCACCTCTCATAGGATTATATCGATATTGTGCAGAAATATCTACCTTGTCAGTGGGAAATTTATCCGAGAGATGGCGACTTATCTGAAGATTGTTTACTTATCTGTAGCGATGTGGACAGCATACAACACTTTTAGACTTCTCCTGATTCTGCTACTGTATTCATCTTTTCTTTCTTTAGCTGGCGGCAAAGTGGAAATGCTGTGACAATTCCAGTGAATTCCTCGAATGTCTTTTATCCTATGAGGTGATGTGGAAGCGTTTTTGCAGTGACATTGCGACCTTCCTCACACGTAAACATTTTTGCTTTTGCTATATGTGCAGTGGCAGACAGTTTCTTCTTGCCGAGCTTTTCATCCGATTTTCCATTCTTCTTTGATTAAACCTGGAACATATAATCAAAATTGATGTAAAATAAAGTTCCGTTTAGAAAATACGGAAATTGCACAAAGAAAATTTGCAGTCCACGATTTACTAGCAATAACATGGCAAACGTTTAGCAATTTTTCATTTCTTGCATTGTATTCTTTTGCTTTCTTTTGTTCTTCTTTTTTCACGTTCTACACTCTCATAGCAGAATTCTTTATATAAGATATGTCTGGAAGGCAAGAAGTTGTTGTTCCACCATTGTTTTCGTTCTACACTTTCTTAACAAATTCCTCTTTTTATTAGGCTAGCAATTTATGTCTGTTACACTTTGCAACATTTATTTTTCATTTCAAACAGTTTATTCTCATATAATTAACTTTCAATCACTAGCGTATGCTCCATCGATATCGACAACATGATAACGTCTAGGTACATAGTTTGTAGGTTCTCTCCTTGGGAAAGCACGGTGACCTGCGATCAAAAAATGACTGAGGGTCCGTTTTGAGATTATCCTCATCAACAAAGCGCAGTCCTTCCAGATGATGAGCCAGAGATCGGAACAAGTGACAGTCGGTCGATGCAATGTCCGGCCTGTTTGGCGAATGGGTCCAAGTCAGAAATAATCAGGGCGGAAGAATACAAATGGCGCACTTCGAAAAAAATTTTTTTAAGAGTCATGTGCTTGCATTGGAACTCTTCAGTCAGATACCGGAATGTATAGCAAAGTTTCTCTTCACTTAGTTCTTTTAGACGACTTTCGTCGAAGGTGGATCGTCCGGTATGAGACTCATCCTCCAGAGATGAATTTCTATGCTTGAAGGGCTGGAACTATACGTGCACTGTCATTTGAGTGACCCTTCCATTACCTATCAGCATGTTGATTCTCGTTCCTGGCTATCTCTCTGACAACCTTAGATGAAGCTCGTAAAGTATGAGTAAGATGTAAAGTATTCTTCTGGTGGTGCTGTACCTTTACCTCGTAAAGTACGTTCACGAGGTAAAGGAACAGTACCACCAGAAGAACCCATCAAGGGGGAGTGTTAATAATAGAATAATATATGATAAGAGTACCTAGGATAGATTAATAGTCTGAAGTATGGGTTAATAGGTCAACGTAATAAATTCCTTGGGCTTAATTTTTGAATTGTAAAAGAAATTAGTTGCTAGCCTGATAGATATGAGTGAAGAAAGAATTTGCTTTAAATAAACAAGAGTTACTTGTCGAAGGTGTTTTTTCGGGTACAAAAAAGAGAGGATACTGCTGTCCGTTATAATGTTAATCCAATGGCTGTTACTAGTATTTGTCAATGTTTCGAAATGCAGAAATTTACCGTGATGATTCCTAGAAGGGACGACCAAGGAAAACTATTGAAGGAATTGCTATCAAGGCTCTAAGAGAAGTTGATAATAACTCATATCTAGCCAGTCGATGTTCAAAAAGGTCCAGCTAGATTCTCAAAGATTTGAGTTTTTCAACTTGGCTTATTTGCTAACAGACTGTTTGATAGAAGATTCTGTAAACCGTTGGTTTCCGTGAAGAATAGAATAACACAAATATCATCTGCAAAACTGTTGATGTATTGGGCGGTTGGACGCATTTTTGCTTCAGTGATGTGTGAAGAGAAGTTTATGCTGTTCGGAACCGGTTAGCAAACTTATGCTCAGTCCGCACACAATATGTGGTAGATTTAATCCTAAATATAAAATTCCCGCTGTGAATGAGTTCCTACTATTCTGTTCAATGCAAATTCACTTCTGGAAGTACTACTTGGGTTATTAAATTCTTCACAGAAATCAACGGTTTCCTGCGGTGGTTTTGAACAAAACTGTCCGCCAGAGTAAAGACGACGCCATGTCCTGGAAGACACATCAAACCCTTAAAAATTTCTACCATATCATTTTAAACATTGACTGCAGTTAAAGGTGAATTACCTACAAATTTTTATTTTGCGAACAATCCTATCAGTAGTTCTCTTCGCTAGGTGATTCCATAGATTCTTCGTGAAGAATTTTTTCTTTCTGAAAGTGGAAAGCGCCCAACCTCCGTCCGAGGTGTTTTCAATGATTCAAAGATTTTCTTTGCAGAAAGAAGAATTTTCTTTCTGCAATTTTCACCTTTTTTTAACAGTATTACATTTCTTATATCACTTCATTCGCTTTGGTCTAAAGCCGGACTTCAGGCTTATTTTGGTGTTCGACTCGCTCGCCTTCACCGATTCAAGAAATAATAGTAGCGACATTTTCTGGAAAATTAGAATTGCTTTTTTCTATCAACGCTTTCTTCAATTTTTTTACCCGGAAATTTAAGCACAGATGAAAGATTTTATGGTTTTTCCTTAAACGCTCGGTTCAATACTTGGGGAACAATCGAGCTTAATTTTATCTTTATGTTTCTCTCAAACCTCCAGAATTTGGAAACATTACTCGAAGTATGAGTTTCCTCAACTATTAGCACAGCATGATGTGCTAACATGGAATGACGTGAATATTACTACCGTAGTGACAAAAATAACGTTCTACGCCACATCGCGTAAACCGTTGGCTACTATGTACTGTATTTAAGCAGCTGTTCGCACGTGCGTCTCCTCTTTTTGAAGAGAATATGTCAGCGACATCAGGAGACATGCTGGAAATAAATATGTGAAGGAACCACAGAAACCCATTCTACTGTGCTGGGGCTCCCGCGCACCATTTCAACCCCGCTGGATCCGTCACACCCATTTTACAGCTATCTGGCTCTGGGGCACGAATTCGACGCCATAGTACTCGACTCACACAATTTTACCGCCTTAGGGCACCAGCGCACCTAACCGACCCCATGGTATTCCCTCTCTTTTTGGAATTTCTTGACGAGACACACACATACACAAACGCACACACGTGACAGAATAAGCCCGTTATTATATGGCATGGTAGTTTGCAAATTTGGAAGTAGGCATCTACATAAAAGTTTATTTACCCTCACTACCATATGAGAGAAACTAACTTGCCTTATCAGGGAAAGCATACATAGTCTTATAGCTTTCGACAATGGTGAAAAGGTAGAGTTCTCGCCCAACAGGTGCGATGGTTCGGCACCTCACCGGAGCATAATTTTGCATCATTATGGAGTATTTTCGTGACACACAGACAAACACACACACACGTTATTATATAGCTGTAGGTATATATATATAGTTATATGATGATATATATACCAGATTTAACCAAAGCGAATGAAAAACTGAAGGGAAAGTTCAAAAAATCGCTTACCTTTTGTTCGCTACTTTATGTTCACACATTCTCGCGTCCATTCTTCTTTCCTTATCACTAAATTATTGTAATTTCGCGTGGGTTTCTCAAACATACTTGTTTACGAAGCAAAGGGATTGCTATCGCTACGTGACCCGTGCACAATGATGTTGTTGGCAAACGGTTCTTACAGCGAGAATATAATAACTAGTGCTTTTGAATTAGTGTGTAGTGCAGCGCTGCGTGAATAGATGATAATAGAACGTCTTTGCCATTTGAGCAGACAACAAAAGTAGCATCCGATAAAATAGGTGCAACACGCAGTGGGGGTAAAGTGATTCGTGGACAAACTCATGTTTTAAGCAACTGTTTCACTTGCTTCACTATCCATGTGTTAACTTATTTGACTTTGTAGGAGGAACTGATTAATGTTAGTTTTGAACGTGAAGATTTGAATCACCCATTTATTTCCCTCCGTGAAGGAATTTCGGACGGTTAGTTAGCTACATGGTGTCCCTGAGGTGGCGAATAGTAAATGTGCGGTAAAGCAGCTTTTTGCCTGACAGCAAGTAAAAAGACTCTCGTAGACTTTCGAGCATACCTCCGATAACGATGGAGTGTATTCTGTGCAGATTCAACGTCGTTGCAACCTAAGTAGTTGACTTTGCTTACTTACCGCTGATCACGTATCACCGGCTAGGATATAATTCACGAGCTATTAAATTGTTTTGAAGAAAACCAAGAGGAACTCTCCAAGACTAACCAAGGAGTACAAGGCAAAGATGCATTTAATAGCTTCAAATTACGTGTATGAGAATTCTCGTTGAAGAAAAGGAAGAAAGGGAACATCCCAGCTGTCAAGAAAAACAGGGACTTGTTGCAGCCTAACTTGTCTCCATATGAAAATTACGAATAATGTTGGTACTTGTGAAACAATGAATAAATAGGAACGGAAGAAGGTGATAAAAACCTAGTCGTATGGATGGTAAATAGATGCTTTAGAGAGGACCCTTCTGTATCATTGACCTCTTATGGGAAATAAGAACATATTTAAAAAATCCTGAACTTCCTTAAGGCCATGTCTAAACAAAATTAACTCGTTCTCTCTTTCAGTAGACCATCACACAAAACGTCATGCATTATTAACTACATTGTTCTCTAAATGATTGAATAATGTTGACAACTCTCGCTATTCTTCTTTTTATATTTTCTTGTTACTGCGTAATCCTCCTTCGTCTTGAATAAAATCTCTATAATTTCTAGAAAGAAAACCTAGTGTGGGATTCAGGTTACTAAAAGTAAATGAGAAAAAAAAAACAAATTGGAAAGACAATTCTTTCAATCAAACAAAAGTTTTTGTTTTCTGCTTAGATTCTACGCGCGTATTCCTGAGAAAATTTATTTATGAAACACTATAAAAGAATATGATTAAGTTTAGACATGTCATTGCTTGATCTCATTCGGTAGGTTTGATACCGATGCTATTCAGAGTGATGCTGTATTGCTAAAATCACGAGAAAACTAAGAGACTTTTGGTATAACACGATTAAATTTCCTTGATTCGTGAAAAAGAATTTCTTAAATTATACGATTAAAAGGAGAGACGAAAAGGATGACTAGTTACACTCATCATATGAGCATCCCTCTAGCCTTTGTGAGGTTCAAAACCATCCAAAAAGTCCAAGTAGCATTGTACGCGGCTCATTTCAGCCACGAACGTCGCAAGGTCCTCTGAAACAACATCCAACAAGCGTGGAAGAAGCTTATGGTACTTCTACGACTTTCTGTAATGATTGCAGATGTGGAAGAAAAGTAGGGTGTAGACCCACTTTCTACATCACCTAGAGCAGCCCTGTTCAAGAGCCAGATGTCGACAGTTATGAACAGCTGACGGCACGAGTTGAACGTTTGCGGCCGAGAAGACGCGGACATCAACGCTGGTAGAAAGCTTTGCCAACTGCTTTTGTCCGTAAGTTATGCATTGGATTACCTCTCTTGTAGAAGTTACTTCACTCTTGCAGAAAGAGAGAAAACCGCAAATTTTCAAAACCGTCATCAACAAAAATCCTCCGCTTCAGTAGCTCCCTCTGATAAGATAAGACAATGGACAACGTTGACAAAGAATGTGATTGGCCACCTCCACGACTGTACCTGAAAGTAGGAGAGTTTGCATGTAATCAAAAAACGCCTGTCTTTGAAAACTGTCGAGCTGATAAGTAGACTTGAAGTTCAGCAGGTAACAACTAACTCAAGTTCAAGCTCACTATGATTTGGTGAGATGTGATAAAGAAAAAATAGAGGAGAGAAGAGCAATAATTTCAAGGAAAGAAAGAAGATTTGTTACGTCCACCGCTGATCTCGTCGTTATTTGAAAATCCACCCATTGCAAGACAAAACAACAGCTCTCGAAAACTCATACAGAAATCCCTTGATGGAGAAGGAGGATAGTGGAAATCTTTCACGACTTCTTTTCAAATCCCATGAATAGCTGTGTATACTCACCCACTTCCTTGCAGTCTGATAGCAGATGGACGTACTATTACTGAGCGACTCTTCCAAACGCTGACATGGGATAATGTCACTGAGGAATCAAAGACGGACATCTGAAAAACCTAATGCCTAACCTAGTCGACACACTGGGAAGGATCGCAACACAGTACCAGTGGGAGTAGAACATTTCTGAACTGTAAGAAAGTTGTAACACTGTTTTTGTGAAAGCGCCATTCTCAAGAACAAACAGCCAAGACTGGAACTGGACATATTAGCAAACTTTCCTTGTTGGACGTCGCATTAATTTCGTTTCGATGAAATACTTTAAATGATGAAATTGAACACATCAAGTTTAACGTGGCATATAAAAGTCTCCTTAAAACCCTTAATTTCAGGTGACAAATTGCCGTGAAGTGTTCACTTCGATAATTTCTCGTGGATAAGTGGTTTATAAAGCGGAATGATCCCAGTCACGTAAATATTTGAAATCTGTACGCTTTCGATTGATTTGCTTGAGCTGTTGCCAAAATTGGTATTGATCTTAATTTATTTTGTCCCGCGTTGTTGCAGGGTCCGCTTTTCTGCTTCTTGTCTTCCATTTGGTTCTATCTATTGCATCAGCCGTACACAAACGTGCATCTATCATATCCAGCTTCACACGGTCTAACCAGCGAATCTTTGGCCTCCCACGCGGCCTCACTCCTGAAACGTCGAGCCTGAAAGCGGTTTTGGCAACAGAATCTTCCTCCCGCCGCAAGACGTGACCAAACCATCTCAGTCGCGCCTCCTCCATCTTCTCAGTTATCGGGACGACGCCGAAGATGGAACGTACAGTGTCGTTGGATACTTTCTCTTTTAGCGTTACACCTATCGTCCACCTCAACATCCGCATCTCCATAGCGTGCAGCACCCTTTCCAAGGCTTTCGTCGTCGGCCAGCACTCGCATCCGTAAAGGGCAACAGGACGCACAACCGTCCTGTAGATCTTCGAATTCAGTCAAACAGGGACTTTCTTGTCGCACAGTACCCCTGTTGCCATTTTCCATTTCATCCATGTCGCATTAACACGTGCTCGACCTTCTTGATCAATGTCGCCTGTGCAAGTCACTTTGGATCCAAGGTACTTGAAACAGTTCACCTTGTTTAATTCGGTGCCATCGAAACGAACTGAACTATCCTCTATCCTTGGTCCGCACTCCATGTACTCAGTTTTTGATGTGTTGAGGCGCAATCCATATTGCTGCAGCTGATCCTTCCAAGACTGTACTTGTTTCTGAAGATCATCTCGAGACTCCGACTCGAGCATGACATCGTCGGCAAAGAGTAGAGTCCACGGATGCTGATTCTGGATTTCCTTCGTTATCGTGTCCATGCACAGTATGAACAGCAGAGGTGAGAGGGATGAACCCAAATGAGCCCCTACTTGTACAGGGAATGGACTGCTTGTTCCAGCAGCACATCGTACAACGCTGGTAGGCTTCGCATAAAGTAGCTTCGTCCACCGCACATATTCTTCTGGTACTCTATGCGACCTCATGGACATCCATAACAGCTCATGTGGGACACGGTCGAAGCTTTCTCGAGATCGAGAAAAGCAAGATGCACACTGCGGTTCTTCTCTCGATGTTTCTCCAGGAGGATTCGGACAGCATGGATAGCATTTATAGTGCTGCGGTCCTTCACAAAGCCGCACTGGTTGAGTGAAACGCTAACAATTTTCCTCAGACGAGCTGCCAGCACACGTTCAAAAACCTTCATCGTATGGCACAGCAGTCGTATAGGCCTGTACGAGGTGCAGTCAGCAATGTCTCCTTTCCCTTTCCAGACAGTCACGGTCACGGAAGTTTGGCAAACGTCTGGAGTCCGTCATTCTGCAACGATCTTGTTAAATAGAGTTGCGAGCCACACGGACCCTCGATCTCCTAGCAGCTTCCAGACATCAGCAGGTATGTCATCAGGACCGGTTGCGTTGTTCGACTTTATTTTTGCGAGGGCAGCACTGACTTCGACGGCAGTAATTGGTAGAACAGGACCCTCGACGCTGGGAACAGTTGGGATGGGAGGATGACAGAACTCTTCATTACACAAGTGATTGTAGTACTCTCGCCACCTCTCCAGGATCTGACCAGAGCGGCGCGGAACTCCATCAGCTCCCTTAACGATCTTGGTGTGCTCCATATCCAATGTTGAGCGATGACGAGCTCTGACTAAACGATACACTGCCCGCTCGCCTTCTCTGGTAAGCACCCCGATCTTCAGGCTGACGCGTCCTCCACCAGAGCTTATACTTGGACTTCTTCTCACGAATTGCCGCCTGAACTTCCTCGTTCCAAAACCACGTAGCCTTTTGTACCTTGGGCTTACCTAGAGTCGTTTTTCCCAGAGTGTTTTCAGAGCGGTCAAGCGTATAACGCTGGAAGTAGACGACCACATTTCCTCCACACTAGAGTAGTGTGGGGAAGTGTAGATGGAGCTACGGACGCAAAAAATACCTCCTTTCGATCCTTCAGATTCCACCATTTGATGCGCGAGCAGATGGTGTTGGGCAGCGACATGGTCTGTAGGGATGACTTTTGAATCCTGCAGAAGTCGGCGATCTCGTCGGCGTAACATCCAGAAATCTATTTGTGTTTCACGACCGCCCCTAGTGTACGTGATCAAATGCGATTTTCTTTTCCGATACTGCGTGTTAGCAATGATCAAGTCACTTGCAACAGCATACTCCAGGTTTTTTTTTCGCAACCCGTCGTCGTTACGAGCTCCATAGCCGTATCCATCATGACAACTCTCGAATCCGTCTTTCCGAGAACCGACAAGTTCATTGAAGTCTCCTCCGATTAAAAGTACTTCTTCGCCTTGCAGGGATTGGACGTACTGCTCCAGATCCTCCCAAAAGCTTGCCTTCTCTTCTTCACTACAGCCCGCCTGTGGCGCATAAGCAGAGACGACTCGCAATTCCACTTCTCCTGTGTCTACTTTTACAGCCATCAGGCGATCCGATAGTCGATCCACTGCTGTGACGCTGTTTCTAAACGACTCATTCAATATGATACCAACACCATTGCGATTTGATGTGCCGTGGTAGATGAGCTTGTAGCCGTCGCCGAATTCCCTTGACTTGGAGCCTTTCCAGCGAGTCTCCTGTACACAACATATGTCAACACGGCGTTTCCTGAGACTGTCTGCCAGTTCACGACTTCTTCCAATAAGCGTCCCAACGTTAAGTGTTGCCAAGCGCGCTGGATGTTGCTGGCGATGGCGGACTTTGGCTTTGGCCGGCTCCGTCCTCTAGCCGGTAGCCCTCGCATATTTGCCACAACGCGCGTCGCTTCTGGGGTACGCCCTAGCTTCTGAAGAACACATAGTAGACATTAGCAGTATAACGCGAAGGGGTGTTGTCCTCGGTCGGCTTGTCGCACTAGCAAGCTAGCAGCCTGGCACCGGAATCGTCGTACTACCTCCTCACTTAGCTAGCCTGTAGCCTTGGCCCAAGGACCGGGCTACTAGCCGGACACCTTTGTGGCATGGTTGAACCTGCCGAGACGAAGTCTCGCCACCTTAGCTGCCCCACGGCCAGGGCCACCGCTGCGCCGCTTTGAGGCGTGAGGTAGGATTTGCAGCATTGATCTTAATTTATATGTTTTATAAATTATGTATTTGTGTCTTGTTTTTACAGTGCAGTCAAGCGATATTTCTTCTTATAGAGAATAAAGAATTGGAACATTCTTCAAAATTATCTTGCTGATATCTTCCAAATTTTTTTATTATTCTTGAATAGCCTGATGTTTGCGTACTTATATATGTTAATATTTCGTTCTTGCCATGATGTAGTAGCTGTCCTAAGTCAGAAGAAACGTCCAATTTTTTTTAATTTTCCTTTTATTTCAGTGCTCAATTTTCATGTTCAAGAACAACATGTTTCACTTGTCATTTGCGTTGCAAGGAGTTAATGTCGTAGAACTGTTCTCTTCCTGTTCTTAATTTGGAGAATAACATCGGATTGAAACCAATTTAACACAATATACCACTATGTTCCAGACGTTTTTCGTTATCTTCCATTTGAATGATTAGCTGGTTCAAAAAGAAGAACATTGTGACTATTACAGTGACAATTTTTTTTTTCGAAAAACAAGTAGTCAAAATGTGAATGTGACGCAATAACTGTGTTATCTTTATGATCCCAATTTCTTTGAACATTTAGCATCTTCGAGTAGGAAATAAAAACAAGATCTTTCCGCCATGCACGACCCAAATTATAGTCATTTTCGCGTTTCGTATCACAGTTTGCTTATGAAAATACTAACGAAGAAGTGATAACATCGAAACTTACCGAGTACCATTGCAAAAAAAACAACGAAATATCATTATGCTTAAAGATAAAATACATATCAACGGACAGTGAGCGACCTCAAACAAATGAGAGGAAATGTACAGAACATGTCGATGGACAACCAAACACACTTCAATTAAAAATTTGGTTCTACTTAATTAAAACGAGGCCCATTTATGCTCTTGGGGCTTGCTAGGTCTCGATTCTAGAGCACTAACACAGCGTATCTCTAATTTATCAGCGAAAAGATCGTCCGACGACAGAATAACCTGCAAATAAGAAAAAATTTTATGAGCTTGCTTCATATCCGTAATCGGCGTAAAACTTGCTGTATCGTAATGATCCTTAGTGCCTTCGGTGAAAGGTAACAAAATGCGAGAAGCTCCTCGGAGCTTTTTTATTTTCATTCTCCTTAGTTTTTCTATTTTGTCCCATATAAGAATGTAAGAATGGATAACGTGCTCTGAGTAAGGTCCTTTTGCATTGGTTTCATCGTCATCTTTGCTCGTAAGATAACTTTTAGGTTCATGCAAATCCACGTTCCGTCGTATTTTTGAGATTGCGCGCGATCACATCCTTCTTGGTCCTAATAATAGGAAAATTCTGTGTTTGCGCATTTAATATGTAGCTGGGTCTGATCCCAGGGCATCCTTTCAAAGAGTTCATTTTGCAGACATTGACTGGATTTCTACCCGAATTTTCGCGTAGTTGTGCATGCTGAGCGTTCTTCAAGGGTGGACTTCGCAACTATTACGATGAAAAAAAAACGCTGATCATGCAAATTTGCAGTGGAAGTGGAGGAGTCAGGTTCCTACAAACTAAACTGTCGCTGTGAGAACAAAGCAAAGACCAAGGCCTCTGAAAAAGGGCTTTGACTACTTAGTTTTATTCATGCACAACACAAGGAAAATAATGGAAAGCCATAAGAAACAAGAAGAAAAGAGCATCGAGAAACTTGTAGCGCTGTAAATACCAACGCACGGATTTACAACGCATTGATTGTTAACTTTTTTGTTACGAAAGCGGAATAGGGAAGGCCGAAAATTGTTTGTGTCTAGTACAGGTGAATGATGGCAATTGGGTGTTTTTAGCTGGAGAAATTCATTGGCTTCGGCAAACAATATGTCTCGCACAAAACATTGGTAAACTCATCTCGCATGAACGTTGACGAGAAAATAGTTTGCAGAGAGAGAAAATTCGTCATCTTAACATGACCTTCGTGGTTATTCACAGTTTCTCAATATAGTGAGGTTCCTGTTTGGGTGATAACTGGAAGCTGCTAACAGGTGGTTGTAGACGAAATATAGCCCTACATCCGTGATTACCCCTGTAAATTGGCACCACCAATCGAATTTTCGTAATCTACAGAGTGGATATAAAAAGGTTTGGTGGCCTTGCAGTGGTCGATCCAGTGAATTGGTTCGTGTAGCGCGCCGCCAGTCGAATTACGTTGAAAGGAATTGCAATCCTGACTTTGTTCAGAAAGGATTTTATAAGACTTTAGTATAATTCGCCACCGATCTGCCTCAATAGAGGACATCCGGTTAGTTGCAAAGCTACGTGGCGCATCAACATTTAGCGGATAGACATTTAGTCAAGGATCAAATGTGCCATGTGCCTACTCCGATAGGCAAGTGGATTTAGGGGGCGGACACCCTGTGCCAGGATTTACTCATAATCCCCTTACATCCCGCAAGTCTGTCCAAAGACCTGCAATCAAGTGAAGGGGAAGAGCAAGGTAGCTGGTTTGGAGTCGCCTTCAGCAAACAAGTTCCATTTGTCCATTCGGAGGATGTCACTCCATCCTACGAAACCTCTGGGAGTTGAGATCTGCAACATCGCCATGGAATTTAAAATTTCATGCACGACGTTGGAATAGGAAAAGTCTCTTGGACTCTGGAGAAAAGTCTGGAATGGTAGCACCATGAAAGACTAGGTTGTATTAGTCATATAGGCTGCTGAGCCGGAAAAGGACTAGATGACGATGGTTTCCAAAATCGGACGTACGTTTGCACTGAAAACCATTGATGATCTGATGATTCAAGCAAGGAAGATTAGGTACGACGTCATTGAAGTGACTGAGACGAAACAACGCCACCCACCTAAGGCTGTTTGTGGAACTGGAGAAGAACTATTCTTAGAAACATACGACAGCAGAAAAGTTGGTGTAGTCGGTGTCCTCCTGAACACGAAAATAGTAATGAACAGCTAGACCACTATGTATTCGAATCAAAGAACACGTGGACGGCAAAATGAAATCATATGACTCCACTGCACTTGGTGGTCATAGGGTGTGGCGTCATAACGGAGATTTTAAAGTTAAGATCACGATATTGGTGCGCGAACTTAGCATTGCGGCGCGCTAGACTTTAGAGCCTTTTTTGATCCACTCCAAGGGCCAAAAGATGGATCGTAAAGAAGAATGCCTTTGCATTACGCGGAAACTCGAGGCCTATTTTAAGGCTGGTATTTTTTCATTTTATTTTTATTATTTTTGTTTTTTGCGCTAATCACCTCACAACAGGTATCTAACAGTGACATGATAGTCACTCGATCCCAAGGTACGATGTTCTGTTCTATTTGTAGCTATGAGACCCAACAATAAACTTAGTGATTTCTTTATTGGGCGGGTAGGGTGTTTGGTCGGATTTCACCCTTTCAGGCTCTGAAAAAGGCGAATTTGCCGAAACGTTAGCCGTTAAAGGATAGTAGCAACCTCGTGTCCGGTTCAATTAAAGAAATCCATTATAGCCATAAAGGACTCTTTCGAACAATTGACGACTCGAACCGAACATTTGCGAATGAGAAAAAGTGGATCAACACAACTTTGACTATCTTCTGCGCTTACACTCCAAGACAAAGCTATGAAGAAGTCGAAGTTTTTTATCTAGAGTTGGAGGAATTTTACAGAGAGGATCATACCTTCTGCGAAGGTATTGTTTCCGATTTTATTGCAAAAATTGGCCCCGAATGAACGCCTAAAGAACGTAACACCGAAACCCACGACTTTCAATGGAATGACCAGGCAATGACCAGGGAGGTCAAGGCTTTCCGAGTTTATAATGACTAAGACTATCCACGACTAAGACCTATCATGACTAAGACCACCCACGTATACCATTAATCTCAGAAGCCCTCCTCTCTATTTTCTAAGTGAGAATCACCCTGTGGAGGGCACCGTAATAAAATTGACCACATCATCGTCAATGAAAGGTTTCGCTTGACGGGCGTCGCTGTTGTGCCAAACTTTTATGAGGGAGCGACCATCGTCTCCTCTGACGACGATTTCCCTTCACAGAGAGAAAGCCGCAATGTTCAAAAAGTAAATTCATAGAACCGTCATTGAGTGGAGCCTCTACGCTTCATTAGTGGAGTCTAGGGAAGGTACTGAAACGAACAACATCGACGACGATTATGATCGGCCTGTTGAACACCTTCATGACTACACGAGGAAAGCTGAAGTTTTATAACACCTTAACGATCAACAGTTCACACTCTACTCTAAAGTCATAGTTGATGTGAAGGGAGTGGTTCAACAGGGTAACACGATCTCACACAAAATATTTAATGCCACTCGTGTGAACATAATGCGAGGATTGAAATGGGATAACATGAGAATGAAATTGGACGGCCGGCAATTACATCATGTATTCTCTACTGATGACATCGTAACTAACTCATAACTCTAAGTATCAATCCCGTGAAACGAATGCTGGTCGAATTTAGTGAAGCGTGTTTTACCAGCTTAGACCTTTACTTCAGAAACATGGGCATTTCGCAAGTAGGAAGAAGTTACGATCAACACTATAAATCGATTGAATGGACAAGCTCGTACAAACCCTGTGACCAATTCCATAAACTTAGCAACCCTCGGTAAACCACTCACGAAGGTTACTTAGATCTCCAGATCCAAGGTTGCAGATTCTCTATGTTCAATTTACAATTGAGATCAGCCATCTCAAGCCGCACAGTTAAGACTACAAAATTGTCTGTCCGATCAAGTGCGAAACAAGTAGTTTTGCATGAATAAATCCTGGAATTTAAGCCCTACTAGCGCAGCCTGCAAATCTTCAGTTGTTGACAGAGAACTGAGCGTCAATTCCCCTTTTTACCTATGTAAAATCGGATACTCTCAGCATCACCCATTCAATCGATTTATGGTGTTGATCGTAACTTCTTCCCACTTGCGAAATGCCCATGTTTCTGAAGTAAAGGTCTAAGCTGGTAAAATACGCTTCACTAAATTCGACCAGCATTCGTTCCACGGGATTGATACTTAGAGTTATGAGTTAGTTACGATGTCATCAGTAGAGAATACATGATGTAATTGCCGGCCGTCCAATTTCATTCTCATGTTATCCCATTTCAATCCTCGCATTATGTTCACACGAGTGGCATTAAATATTTTGTGTGAGATCGTGTTACCCTGTTGAACCACTCCCTTCACATCAACTATGACTTTAGAGTAGAGTGTGAACTGTTGATCGTTAAGGTGTTATAAAACTTCAGCTTTCCTCGTGTAGTCATGAAGGTGTTCAACAGGCCGATCATAATCGTCGTCGATGTTGTTCGTTTCAGTACCTTCCCTAGACTCCACTAATGAAGCGTAGAGGCTCCACTCAATGACGGTTCTATGAATTTACTTTTTGAACATTGCGGCTTTCTCTCTGTGAAGGGAAATCGTCGTCAGAGGAGACGATGGTCGCTCCCTCATAAAAGTTTGGCACAACAGCGACGCCCGTCAAGCGAAACCTTTCATTGACGATGATGTGGTCAATTTTATTACGGTGCCCTCCACAGGGTGATTCTCACTTAGAAAATAGAGAGGAGGGCTTCTGAGATTAATGGTATACGTGGGTGGTCTTAGTCATGATAGGTCTTAGTCGTGGATAGTCTTAGTCATTATAAACTCGGAAAGCCTTGACCTCCCTGGTCATTGCCTGGTCATTCCATTGAAAGTCGTGGGTTTCGGTGTTACGTTCTTTAGGCGTTCATTCGGGGCCAATTTTTGCAATAAAATCGGAAACAATACCTTCGCAGAAGGTATGATCCTCTCTGTAAAATTCCTCCAACTCTAGATAAAAAACTTCGACTTCTTCATAGCTTTGTCTTGGAGTGTAAGCGCAGAAGATAGTCAAAGTTGTGTTGATCCACTTTTTCTCATTCGCAAATGTTCGGTTCGAGTCGTCAATTGTTCGAAAGAGTCCTTTATGGCTATAATGGATTTCTTTAATTGAACCGGACACGAGGTTGCTACTATCCTTTAACGGCTAACGTTTCGGCAAATTCGCCTTTTTCAGAGCCTGAAAGGGTGAAATCCGACCAAACACCCTACCCGCCCAATAAAGAAATCACTAAGTTTATTGTTGGGTCTCATAGCTACAAATAGAACAGAACATCGTACCTTGGGATCGAGTGACTATCATGTCACTGTTAGATACCTGTTGTGAGGTGATTAGCGCAAAAAACAAAAATAATAAAAATAAAATGAAAAAATACCAGCCTTAAAATAGGCCTCGAGTTTCCGCGTAATGCAAAGGCATTCTTCTTTACGATCCATCTTTTGGCCCTTGGAGTGGATCAAAAAAGGCTCTAAAGTCTAGCGCGCCGCAATGCTAAGTTCGCGCACCAATATCGTGATCTTAACTTTAAAATCTCCGTTATGACGCCACACCCTATGACCACCAAGTGCAGTGGAGTCATATGATTTCATTTTGCCGTCCACGTGTTCTTTGATTCGAATACATAGTGGTCTAGCTGTTCATTACTATTTTCGTGTTCAGGAGGACACCGACTACACCAACTTTTCTGCTGTCGTATGTTTCTAAGAATAGTTCTTCTCCAGTTCCACAAACAGCCTTAGGTGGGTGGCGTTGTTTCGTCTCAGTCACTTCAATGACGTCGTACCTAATCTTCCTTGCTTGAATCATCAGATCATCAATGGTTTTCAGTGCAAACGTACGTCCGATTTTGGAAACCATCGTCATCTAGTCCTTTTCCGGCTCAGCAGCCTATATGACTAATACAACCTAGTCTTTCATGGTGCTACCATTCCAGACTTTTCTCCAGAGTCCAAGAGACTTTTCCTATTCCAACGTCGTGCATGAAATTTTAAATTCCATGGCGATGTTGCAGATCTCAACTCCCAGAGGTTTCGTAGGATGGAGTGACATCCTCCGAATGGACAAATGGAACTTGTTTGCTGAAGGCGACTCCAAACCAGCTACCTTGCTCTTCCCCTTCACTTGATTGCAGGTCTTTGGACAGACTTGCGGGATGTAAGGGGATTATGAGTAAATCCTGGCACAGGGTGTCCGCCCGAACTCGACGAAACATGTAGATGCATCGGCCTTCAGCTGAATCTCCAAAAGATGCTGTTCACGGATGGGTCTCAGATGCGACATTCATGCTCAACGGAACGAACATATCCAAATGAACCGGGTGCGTTTATCTGGGTAGGGAAATGAATATGATGAACGCCCGGAGAAAGGGAGAAAGGAGAAACCACTGAGCGACTCTGGCACGCGATTGGGACAAATGGAAGGATTAGTGGCGCCCGCTCGACCACTTTGAAGAACAAGTCAAGGTGATCAAGGTGAATATTATATAGTGATTGGGGCCGCGCATAACAGTCTGATGGCTACCCACACGTGGTGGCTCTGCTTTAACTGAACACAATCAGGCTTCAAGTGTACGCACTGGAAATACGAGCTATATATCCTGCACTGTTATATGGTAAAAGATTCCCATACATTACAGAAAGGTGACTTGAAAGGTCCTTTCTAAAGGAAGAATGGAATCTTTGGAAACAACCATTCTTTTCGTCACGCTGAATGCCTAACACTGTCGAGTGAACTCCGATAAACCGTCCCGTCCTGGATTTTACGGCTGCAGCTGCGGTTTTGTGCAACTGCGGGAGAGGACGTAAACTCTGAATAGTAAATCCCCATTCGCCTACGGAAATCACTGAGGACAACAATAAGACCACCTTCTATAATGAATCAATGCGTTGATGTCTAAAATACAAAGCCAGCGAAGCGAACCTAAGCAATAATCTAGGAAAATGATATAATCCTGGGGAGCGCACGTCGGAAAACGGTAACCGTCTAGTCGACTTATGGGAACAGACGGTTACCGTTTTCCGGTCGACTTATGCGAACAGACGGGCCTCACCATCGCTCCCACGATCAGGAGGAATTATCGGCGCCATCAGCTCACATGACCAACCCTTTCAACACCAGCGAGGAGCAGCGCAGTGGAAGATGAGAACTTTAAAACTTCAGTTCGTCTATGTTCAGACAGCAAACATTCGTCATGTAGAAACCTGAGTTTGGGACGCCTTATTCGACTCCCACCACCGCTCAGTTCTCTTCAGTTTCATGATACGGTTCCACAGGAGAAACCGAAGAGTTCTTTTTTAACCGAAAACCGACAGACATGTCTTAAAGAGGAAGAATACAGAGCGAAATTCCGCCAAAGTGTGTCTATATATGTAAGAGTATGAAGCAAGAAGAAGCTCAGCGATAAGCATTCCTTCACAAAGCGCATCCAAGACGCTGTAGGGGAAACGTTCTATTGCAGCTTAATAAGTTTGCATTTGTATCTGAAAGAGCAAAATCCAAGTATAATTCTGCATGCGGAGCCCACAGCACTGGCGAAAGGAGCCAGGAAATGCATCCGAGAAAGAAGTTGCGTCACCAGCTGCAAAAT
Organism: Necator americanus; assembly: GCF_031761385.1. Lineage (NCBI taxonomy): Eukaryota > Metazoa > Nematoda > Chromadorea > Rhabditida > Ancylostomatidae > Necator > Necator americanus. The sequence goes on from NC_087376.1 coordinate 23,945,488, forward strand.
CTTATTGACTTTTAATTAGATGAACACGAGGTTGTCATATAATTTTAATGGCTAAAGTTTCGGCAAAATCGCCTTCTTCAGAGCCTGAAGTGTGCGATTCAATTCACAATGTAAACGACAAAATCTCTCCACAACTAAACAGATAAACTCAATGAATAGTTTTTCAATCACCAACTTAGCGACAACACTGAACGCTCACCTTGGATTGGAGATGCCTAGCATGCACCGCTGACTGATCGATCACGAGAGCGGAGCTGATTCGGATGTCCCATTCGAATCAGAAGAATCATCCGAGATATGGCGCGAATTCCTGCGTTATCGAAGGACATTTGCCCCTACGTTTCGCGGGTTGCGGAATGAACAATCAAAATCTGGCGGCGGTTTTCGAAGAAAATGCAATTAGCTCTTTTAGACTCTAAAGCTGTTTCCGACTCTGCTCATCGAGGGCGTATTCTAAACGCGCTTCGTGCTGATGGATTACCAGGAAAGTTCGTTCGCCTACCTGATGATATGAATCAACGAACAATTGCTACAGTGCGAATACTAGTCGGTAGCACAACATCGTTTGGAGTGGTAACTGGAGTAAGACAACAGGCAGCGGCAGGACTTCCTGTTCACCTTCGATAACATCATGCGAAGAACAGTAGATAAGTGTTCTGCCGATGTTACTCTAGCACCATCAGGGTGCCCCTTGACTGACCTCGAGTACGCCGGCAATCTTGTTATTTTTGAAGAAAGCAGTAAGAAAGTTCAATATGTTGTCAACCAGTATGGAAGCTCGCTGCAGCCTACTGTTTGCGACTCCGCCCTTATGTGTGTAAGTAGAGGTGGGTATCTTCGAGACCTCAAGCGGAAATCATGGTGGACGGGCAACAGGTCGAACTCGTCGATGAGTTCAGTTATCTGGGCCGTACTCTGAAGAGCAACGGCAGCTACGAGAAAAGTATTCAGCAAAGATGCAGTAAGGCCACTTCTGCATTGCTTGCAACTCCTTGACGAAATGCCTGTGGTCGACCCCCATCACCAACGAAGTGAAGTTGCAAGTCTACCAATCCGCAATTCTCTCTATCATGAAGCACGGAGCGGAATCTTAGGCAGCACCGTCTACGGTGAAGGAGAGGCTTGATTGCGCGGAAAGGAAGCTGCTAGGATGGCTTCCTGGTTAATTTTGGCCTTGGGTATTCCCCACAGTGAAGCGGAAATCGATGTGGTGTACCAGCGGATGACACATGGAAAATAACAACATCCTGCACCGCCATCCAAAGTGGCTACAGAAAAGTGTCTTTGCTTTTTTGGTCATATATTAAAGACAGCAGCGCCTTTGTTCAAGGAGTTTTGAGGAGTTTGTCTGGTTCGAGCTGGAAGAGGCGTCGTGGCCGAAAACTCCTGGGAACGAAAACGAAAAGACACTCGGCGTGGATAGACAGTTCAGGCGAGACATGAGGTTTCGCAGAATATGGAATAGCGATGAATGGAATGATTATGTGTAAGCTCGCGCAGAAGATCAAGAAGAGTGGGCAGAGCTATGTTCAAGGACGGCATACTTCGGCGAAGATGCGGGTAATCACGTCAGGCGATGACACCAGCCTGCTGATTAGGTCAAGTAAGTCAATGGCAATGGTAGTTATATAGTTAATATTGATAAATAGTGGTATAAAAACTAGCAATATATGGTGTTATTAGTCGAATAAAAATATATAATATAATATGGGTTTTCCCCTTTCGGAAGCTCACAGTACTCTAATCACAGCCGATACGCAGATATTATTGAGCAGAAAAGGTCAACGAATCCATTTTTGAGATGTACTCAAAGTGAAAAGGCAACAACTGGGTTAGAAGATTATAGGACAAAAATGTGGCACAAAATTCTCCGCTGACTGATTCGATTTGTAGCAGAAGTGATTATTTGTATGTATGGATAAAAGATAAAGTTTCTGGTGCGAATTAATCCGCTTGGAATGCGCCCCATGTTCACTTCAATTCAGAATCGTTTGAGATTTACGAACGTGTAACTGGCCTATACAATGACTTGCGGTGGCTAGCCGATGTGTCTAGTCAGTGTCTTTATCCTCCCAGACAAGTCTGGTACCAATTTATCGACCCCGGAGGGATGAAAGGCTTGGTGAGAACTAAGGCGGATTCAAACCTCCGATCGATCTGAGAGAATGGAAACCAGTTGGAAAAAGATGAAAATGAATTCTGATGGCAAGGATCCTACCCTACAATACACTTCACAACGAATTCATTCCTGTGGGCCACGAGCTGAATTATTTGATTTTATTCGTGGCCATACGGATTTTGACACAGCCAACAATCTGAAGTTTCGCACTTCTTCTTGTTGCAAGATTACGTTAGCACGGATAAAGAATTCGGTGTCATATTTTGATAGTGCATCAAGGAACTTACGATTTTTTCAAACAGGTTACTCTAGAACAAGGCTGTACACTTTACGTCAAAAAGCATAGTATAATTTACAGCCTTTTTCCTATCGTACTTATAATCTCACAATTCTCCTTATTTCGATGTCTTTGATCCGTTCTGTAATTTTCTAGTCCCGGACCAGAAGGTGAAATTTTTGCTGCAAAATCCTTTAAAAAGTGTTTTGCGCTATCTATTTCGCTAACATTTTGCACCCCCTTAGTAAAACAAAGATGACGGAACGGACCGTCACATCACTTATGAAACAGCGATTTAGAGACAGCCGATCTAACTTAACCGTTTAAGGTTATACTGCTGTTTTAGTGACAGTGTAGAGAACCCACAACGGATTTTATTCTGTTGCTCTCCATTTTTGGGGCATCAGTGCATAGTTACTACTACCGTCTTGGTAACCGCGTGTGACGGTATCTACTCTGCTCCTGATGGCAATAAGATTTTGGCGTGGAGCTTTCACTGTAGCAACAACGTTAGAACCCAATGTGGAGAAAGGATACTCATTGTCGCATTCATTTTTGTCATAGCAATTTTAGTTGAAGTGACGCTTTCTTTAGTTCAGTGGAGCTACTCAACTCAGTACCAGTCTTCGCAGTTCCGAATTAAAAATAACTTCCAGTTATATCAACTCAGAATTTGAATAGGAGTTTTAGAATCAATTCCAAACTTCAATACAACACCAATTTTTTATTTTTTATTTTTTAATTTTCAATTTTTTCTTAATTTTCAATCTTTTCAACGATCCAGTTCAATTTCAATTGTGGGTAGAAATTACGAGAGGCTTCTCCTTCTCGAGGAACACTTTCTTTTTCTTTGCAACGTTCTCTTAATAAATGCATGTCTTGCAACCTCCATACTTGAGGTGACCAATTCATCGATGTATGGGTTCGGATTCAAATTCCGCATCGAGACGGCAAGAAATTATTTTCAATTTCAAGCTGTGGAGACTGCTACAGTGTTGAGTAGGTCAAACGAACTGTAGAAGTCCTCACTTCAGCTGAAATCGCATTGACAACAACGCTGTGCGTAAGTACGCTGTTCACCTTTTTGAACCTACTGTAAAGTTCTTTTAATTCATGCTTTGTCACTTCTTTCCTTGGAGTAACCGGGTTAACTTTGTATGTATTCTGATCCAAATTCTGCGTCGAGGTAACTTTGGATCATTTTTTATTTGGAACACTGAAGACTAGTACAGCGGCCCACTGAACCGAAGAAGACTCTTCAGCTGTTCAGTATCCTTGCTCAATATTGCGTACTAAATTTGTTGGTATAGTAGAAACTCCAGGCCACAACCTCATTGCCATCATGAGCAGAGTAGGCGCCACCACAGACCGTCAATAAGGGTCGCAGCAAGTCTGCACTGGCGCCAGAAAAATGGTGAGCAACAGAATGAAACGCATCACGTTGTAACATTGGTTATGTGATCCACGGTGTTTCGCATTCGCACTTGACTGCAGGGATGTTAAAGAGATTGTTGGCGAGAACTGTCTACGTAACACTATCATAGCATTGGTTATTATCGTAGTCATGCATATAGTCGGATCAAAACGACATCAAACACGGTGTAGTTGCACGACCGGTCGCGCTGGAACAACGCGGTTTTTGAAAGGTGCGAGCGCCTGCAAGAGGCATGTTTGGGAACTTGCCAAATTTTGCCAAGTGACGTCGCCCAGATCGATATTGGCGGCAATTTTTTGTTTGTCTCCTTGTTTTTCCTTTTTCTTTCTGTTTTCTCCTCTTTCCTCTTTCTTTCGTATTTTTGTTATATTTGCTGTATTTGTTTTTGTTATAAAGATCTGTTTTGTATCTGTATTGTTCTTAAGTTATTGTATTGCTTTTGTTCATGTTTTGGCTCTGAAGTTTAGTTCAAAATTGTATTTATTTCTTTTTTGATGTTCTTCTTTTGTTTGTTTGTCTACCCTCCCTTCCTTACGAACAAAAAAAAAATTGACATGAAAAATACATGAGCAAAAAAAATACAATAACTTAAGAGTGGTGCAGACACATTGTAGTAATAAAAACAAATACAGCAAATATAGTAAAAATACGAGAAAATTAACAGGAACGACGAAGGAGTCGGAAAGAAAAGCAAAAAAAGGAAAAAAAAAACAAAAAGTTGCGGCCTATGTTTCATAACGCTTGCTGCTGCTTCATATCGTTTTGAACTGACTACAGTTGCAGCTACCCTAGGGGAAAGTTTGCGTCACGATATTATAGCATTGGATATGACACCCATTTTTAAATATCGGCAGGCCATGGTGCCTCCAAGTCTGACTTAATCCCCTTCGATATATATATATATATATATATAATATGTACCAGCAAAACGTTCGGCTAAAGCCGGACTTCAGAATTTTTTTGGCTTTCGCTTTGCTCGCCTTCACTGATAAGTAAGAAGTAACAGTAGCGATATTTTTCGTAAAATTGATTTCGTAGAATTGCTTTTTTCTACCAACGGTCCCTTCAATTTTTGTTACTCGAAAATTTAAGCACAAATGTAAGATTTTATGGTGTTTCCCTGAGCGCATCAGTTCTATGTTTGGAGAACAATCAAACTAGATTTTACATCTATGCTTCTCTCAAATCTCCACAATTTGGAATCATTGTTCAAAGTATGAGTTTCCTCTGTTCTCAACTATTAGCAAAGAACGATGCGCTAACATGAAATGACGTGAATATCATTATCGTAGTGATAAAAATAACGTCCTACGTCAGATCGTGTAAACTGTTGACAACTATGCATTGTATTTGATCAGCCGTTTCCTTTTTTTGAAGAAAGGATGTTAGCAGCATCAGGATACATGCTGGGAAATAGATATGCGGAGGGACCATAGAAACCCGCGTCCCGCGCACCAATCCGACGCAGTGAAACCTGTCTCTTCCCTCTCTATAGCTTTGTGGCACCGGCGCATCATTTGGACCCCGTGGGACCCGTCCCACCCCATTTTACTATCTATCTAGCTATCTGGCTCCGGGGCACAAATTCGACGCCGTAAAATCCGTCTCACCCAATTTTAACGCGTTGGGGCTCCAGCGCACCATACCGACGCCATGGCATCCGTCTACCTCTCTTTTTGGAATTTCTTGACAGACACGCACACACAGAGACGCACACACGTGACAGAATAAGCTCGTTATTATATAGCATGATAGTTTGCAAATCTGGAAGTGTACATTAACATAAAAGTTTATTTACCCTCACTAACATATGAGAGAAACTAACCTGTCCTGAAGCCAACATACATGCATGCATAGCTTTGGAGAATGGTGAAAAGGTAGAGTTCTCGCCTATAAGGTGTGTGGCGATGGTTCGGCACTTCACCGCTGCAGAGTTTTGTGTATGTGTGTCACGAAATTCGAAAAGGAGGTGCGACGGGTCCACCGGCGTCAAGTTGCTGCGCCGGTGCCAGATAGCTATAGAAGGGGTTGCGACGGGTACACAGGCGTCGAGTTGGTGCCTCGACGCCAGTAACCTATAAAATGGGGTGCGACGGTCTACCGGCGTCGGATTAGTGCGCGGGCACCAGATAGCTGTAATATGGAGTGCAACGGTCCAGCGGCGTTGAATTCCTGTGTTGTGGTGTTGAAGTATCGCGCAGTAAATTCGTGTGCATGTCGCAAAAGGGCAATGGGACCTTGCAAACGTTTCATAGTCGTATCCACTTTCCGCGTTCCTTTTCACCTCTACGACTCCTCCGTTCCTCAAAAAGTGGAAACACGAATGCTAACTGCTGCTTATATAGTAGTCAACTGTTTACATGATCCTATGTGGAACGCTATCTTTATCAATACGATAATGTTGTTCACTTCATTTTATGTGAAACATCATTCTGCGATAAGTGTTGGGGAAACAAGATTGAAACCTATACTTTGAATAATGATTCCAAGTCGTGTCTATATTACATTGGTATCGAAGGAGTACTTAAAGGTGAAGATTGAATGTTCTTCAAATGTAGAACTGACGCGTTTGCAAAGAAAACTATGGAATCTTTAGCCTAAATCTCCTTTAAGAAAAGGAAGAAAACGTTGTTAGAAAAACACAATTCTAATTTTACAAAAAATGTCACTATTATTAATTCACCAGTCTGAGCGTCCGGCTAAAGCCGGACTTCAGACTTTCTGTAGTGTTTGCTTCGCTCGCCTTCACTGATCAACGAAAGTTAATATTAGTGTTATTAGTTCTATGAAAGTGGACTTGTGTATCTCCAACAATCCTTCTTACTTTTTCATATTATAACTAAATGCGAAAGGTTTCATAGTCTTCTTACTAAACGCGTCAGTTCTACATTTGCAGAACACTCGAGCTTCAGCTTCAAACACTCCTTATCAATATATTATAGACAATATTTAAAAGTATCTCGCGAAATATGGGGTTTTCTCGTGTTTTTTATAAACGGTTATCAAAGAATGGTGTTTTGGCATAAAATGACGTGAAATACATCATCCTACTGATAAAGATAACGTTCCACGTCAGATCACATAAACATCCTGCTACTATTTAAGCAGCCGTTTTCATGTGGGTTTCCCCTTTCTGAGGAAGGTGTGCTACCAAATTGAGGCAAACGAAGAAGGAAATAAACACGCGGAGGAGTCACAAAGGTGAAATCCACGGCTATGAAACATCCCATTTACCTTTTGCGACATGCACGCGAAGTTATTGCGCAGCATTTCGATGCCGCGGGACCCGTCTCACCCCGCGTTATAGCTATCTGGCGCCGGCGCGCCAACCCAACGCCGGTGGGCCCGTCGCAACCCCTCTATGGGTATCTGGCGGCGGCGCACCATTCCAACGCCGGGTGGACCCGTCATACCCCTTTTATACCTATCTGTCACCGGCGCACCAACCCGACGCCGGTGGACCCCTTCTTTAGGTATCTGGCCCCGGAGGACTCGTCGCACCCTCTCATATAGGTATCTGGCGCAGGTGGACCCGTCGCACCCCATTTTAAACCGGTGAAACCCGTTTTACACCATTTTATAGCGTTCTGGCGCCGGCACACCAATCCGATGCCGGTGGACCCGTCGCACCCCCCTTTTTGAATTTCGTGACTGACACACACATATACACACACATATACACACACACACACACGTGACAGAATAAGCCCGTTTTTATATATCATGATCGTGATCATGATTTTTATTAATCAGTGATGGCGAGCGGAGCGAACACCACAGGAATTCTGATATATATATATATATATATATATATATATGTATATATATATGTATATATATACATTTTCTGTAAAATTAGAATTGTCTTTTTTCTCCACGTCCGCCGTTCAATACCGTAACTGCTCTTTTCAGGGGCGGAGCGACCTCGCGGCTGGCTTCGTAAGAGCCCAGAGGGCCCGAGGAGTACCCTAGCCACCCGGCACCGGTGGCACCACACAAGAGACGACGAGAAGGGAGGAGGACAAGGAAGAATAAGGACCGCGACGCCTGGCCGTGCCCCACAAGGGGAATCCCGATGTAAGCGCCGAATAGGCCAGAGGTAATGCTTGCTCCATACGCGCTTACCTTCGCTTCAGATCCAAATCTTCAGATTTTCGTAGATTTCTGCATGGCTGCTCCTAACAGTGTAAAGTAAAACATGGCAAACAATCGAATTATATATGAACTGAAGATGTGATATAAATTCTGTGTTAGGTTGAGGAAAAAGTCGGGAGCCATATTTTTCAATTTGAAAATGTCAGAATCAAATATAATATATATATATATATATATAGTATATATATTAATGCTGCTTGTTTTCGGAGTTCAAAATTTTAAAATTTGACGTCAAGAACGGCTCGCACGACGGTCTACGCATTCTTTTTTTTCGATTTTTTTTTGAAAATAGAAAAACCTACGATTTAAACAACACTATACTCTCCAGTGCTGTTCTATTCTCGGTTTCTTTTCTTCGATTTTTTTCTGCCCCCCCCCCACTATATACAATGCAAATCTCACTAGTAGTTTAACGACCACCTCGAGTAGTAGCAAAAGGAATCAAAGATGTTTTGTTAAGTGTTTTGTTTTGTCGACTTGGAATTCCATTTTACTGATTTAAAAGAAAGACAAGAATCATTCAAATAAAAGTCACAGTAGAACTATTCTGTAGAGTGAGGGAAGTTCTTTATGGAATTCTGTGTGACGCTTCGGAAACATTTTTTATTTTTGTGTGTATTTTTCACTTAAAGGCATCACCCTTCGAATCTGAGGTGGTACAGATTTCAGGTGAAGTACTCGTATACGGTATAGTGGATTATGGAGAAACAGGTGATCCCGTCCATTTCTTCCTAATTGCGGTAAGAAACGGCTCGGAAGATGCGGCGCGTGCACAAGGCTGGCGCGCTCCAACCGAACTCCTTGCAGAAAATACCGCGCCGGAACGCTCAAAGCCATATACGATACGATCCTGTATACGAATACTCCACCTGAAATCTGTACCACCTCAGATTCGTGGCATGATGCCTTTTAAAAAAACCGCTTCCGACTTTTTTTTCTCAACCCAACACATCAAACATGTATATAAGGCTTATTTCGAAATGCGCATAGTTGGACACGTTAAGGAATGCAATGTTGATCTATCAAGGGTAATTAAGGTATTAAAGGTTAAGGGTAATTATTAAGGGAGTCAAAAGTTCAAGCGATGTTGCCTTTGCGCTCTACAGAGCTTGGTGGGATGGCCCAAAAGCTTTCGTAGATGATGCCGGTTGACTGCCTTGCCTGCACCTTGTGCACTGCGAGGGTGGTCTGACCAAAGCCAGACGCCAAACTTGTAGTTCAAGGGAATTGAAGTTTTTGCTTTCGCTCGCCTTCACAGATTAGTAAAAATTAAATGTTGTGAAAATTTCCGTAGATTATTGCCAAGGAATTGAAATTCTCTTTTTCCATCAACGTTTTTTCGTTCATTTTTCAAGAAATTCAGGCATTGATGAAAGGTTTAGTAATTTTCTTCCTAACAGGGCTCCTCCTATCACTCCACTTGGAGAATATTCAAACACAATTTTACAGCTATATTCCTTCGTTACCGCTGCAATTAGGAAACAATATTCGCTGTATTAGATTTTCACTTCATTTTCTTTTTTTTTGACAAACACAAGATGATGCGCGAATTTGAAATGAGGTGAACTTCGTCATCATAGTGAAAAAGTTAAGGTTCTACGTAAGGTAAAGTTATCCGTAAGATACTATTTAAACAGCTGTTTGCATGCGTACTTCTTATTTCTGACGAAAGGATGTCACCAACCTGAGGTAAACGTGCGAGGAAATAGAGATGAGGAACAGTGCTTCGAGATGAAACGCAACAGATGCTGTTATCACGGCTATGAAACTGCTCACAACGTAGCATTAACTTTTTGACAAATCCGCTCCGAATTATGACCCGACGCTGCTGCGTCAATAATTTCGCCGATTCCAATTTTGACGTCGTCGCACCAAATGTGCAGTTTATAGTGCTTTCAGACGTTGGCGCCTCAAATCTACGCCGTCAGACCCGTCTTACCCGATTTGATTGCCTTCTGGTGCTGAAACATCAATTTGACGGCGTATGATCCATCTCTATTCTCTCTGATATTTCTACAAGCACAGATACACACACTTGACAGACTAGGCCCGATTTTTTAGAGCATGATACTCCTTCCTTTCATACCGCTATAACATACAAGCTTTTCTCTTCTCCGTTTCCAACAGTAAATAGAATGGTGTGATAGTTCTAAATATTGTGGAAGTCATCCCCATAAAGGTAAATATAAATATCTTACGTTTCATCATGTAAACAGCTAGGTATTACTAAAGTGGATTTTTGCATACGTATAAAAATTCAGAAGAAGTCATCAGGCAAGTATGATGAGTGTAACGTGTAGAGCAGTGGCATCAACAAACAGATATGTTCTCTTCAGAGAAATAGGTGATAAAACTCTAAATCCGAGCAGTACGAAAACCTGAGGCAAAACCGTGTTTCTTTCACAACTTCGGTAAAGTGAATATGCTACCTCTCTTTGATTGAACATGTTGTGAGCATTATACAGGAATGAGTTGTGACCAGATCCATTCAGAGAACTCGGTAATGAAGTGGCACTCACAGAGCTGAAACAATATCGTCATGATCTGAAGTTGGACGAATTTCCGCTTTCGAACGTAGACTATATTCATATGTCACTCAGAAACTCCGCTCCGCTTATTCACTCAACCCTGCCTAAAAAAATAGCGCTAACCATTTTCCATGGCGAGATATACTTGCAGAGGGTTGGTTTGTAGTGCTACTGCCGGAAATTCCCAACTGTGAGATGTTCTTAAGTTCGTAGGTAGCCTTAGGAGGCTGAAGTGCGCTTGCACTTTCCGTGCGTAGAAACCTGTTCATCGACCTGCAACGAAGAATAATTGAATACAAACCTATGAGCAGGGTCAAGTGTGTGGTTGGGAAAAAAGCTTAATTGAAAACTTTCGCCACACCATCTCATTCCTTCTGATATAACCGCTCAAATAGTAGTCAAAACTCCAATATAGTAAATGAAATTTTAGGAACCAAATTAGACGCTCAGTGAACAAATTAAAATAATATAATATAATAAATATTAACAAATGCCGGTTTGAATTGAATTTTTTGAATTTTGAATTTGAATTTGAATGAATTTAAATATTGATATAAGCTAAAATAAAAATATATAGCATAATATAGGTGACACAGGTAGCTCACTACAAGGATTAGAAGTGTGTCAGCCCACATGTGCGCGTATAAGCTGAAGAGATGAGGAAGCTCTCAACGTGTATTTGAAGATACAATTTCTCTCATCTGAGACTTATTACGGATGTTCTAGACTTCGATTCCCTGCGTAATCTTGACTTTCGCAAAAGTAAAAAAAATAACTGTTAACAGTTCAGGACATGTTCTGAAAGGTTTTTACACCTTAATCTCACTATTCCTTCCTCACGCACAATTTTACAGTGATTACAGATGGTTAATAGTTCGATCTTCGTCGAAATCTTGTTTTTAGCATTACGAAAAAAAATAACTAATGTGAAGAGCACTTTGTCGGCAATTTCTTCTTAAACTATATTTACAGCATTATTAGCAGCGTTTAGTGGCGACGTGGAGGTGGTCTTAGCGATTTACACTGACCCTGATTGGAAATGAGTACTGAGCTTTGTTAGGATTTTGTTAGGTTGAAATAAACATTCACAACTTATTGCAAAAGGAGTCTAGAGGGACAACCAAGTGAGCGTTTTGTGGATGGAATTCTGTGAAGGAGTCAAATTACATCTTTTAGTGACTTTCTGTTTTTTTAGAAAACTAGTAGAGCAAAAGCTGAGAATATCAGTAAATTTCCTTATTTTTCTCAGCTAACTTTCAGAGAAGGACAACAAACCTGGGAAAAGTGAACATGAATACTATCAGATCAAAATCCTCTTCTATAAAATATTTTAAACAGAATGAAATTGTGAAAACGACGAGCCGAGTTATTGGACATCGGTCGAAATCCCACAGATTTTCAGGTGCAGCCGAAAATCTGTGAGTTTACAATTTTCCCGTTGCGAGCTTACGGTAGTGCGTTTAGAAACATTCAATAACATATTTTAATAGAGCAAAAAGGAAAAGTGAACTGCAATTCGTGATCTCTGTATATGTTCTGGTTCTTTCACTGGCTGGTTGAGAAGAACTAAAAATAGAGGTAAAAATTCACCATTTTCCTGGAGTACACGAAGAAAGGTATGCATGTCAATTTTGGCACCAATATAGACATAACCCGTTTCTATAACCGTGCGAAGCGTTATTACATGAAACTCACTGTCAGCGTCGTGGAGCCTAATTTGCCTTAATCTTATTCCTATCTTCCATATTCCAGCCGTAGAGGTTTTTTTTTGCTTAGCAGTAGCACCGGAATAGCTTTTTCCAATAAAAATAGGTCACTGTTGGATAAGAAATATACTCTTCAAACTTTTTAACAGTGCAAAGTTTGACTTCCGTAAGGGAATGATCGAGGACCATTTCGATGAGATTAGCGCTAAAACGCGCTACGCCGTCTAGTGACAGCTGGCGGCGGCATTACTGGTCTTTTCAATAGAATACATATTGCACCTGTATTGTATTGTATTGCATTTTATTCTACATAGTACAAACCAGCGTCACCGTTCGGTGCCATCATTGTTCTTTTTCATTAAATTACGTATTAGATTATTAGGATTGAAGTTTTGCATCCCTTGATGTAAGTTTATTTAGCAGCGACTTTCCTCTTCTCCCTTCTCTTTGCTCCCTTCATTTCTTCCCACCCCCTTACGAATCTTTCTTGCTTTCTACCCCTTTTACGACCTCCCTTCCCATGTTGCCAAATTCCCAAACGCACCCGTGATCCTGCATATGGGCGGAACGCACCTTATCTACCTTTTGTGAGTTAATTATTCATAATTGCAATTCTTTCAAAAAGTTTAACACTGCTGTACAATCGAACTCAATTGAAGCTGACCATGTGAAGTAATTTGAGGTCACTGCCATGTGATAGAAGCAGAATGTCAATATGCAGCAAGGGCTGTGTTTAATGCACATTTTGTGTGTGGATTTTTCTTTAGAGAAACGCTTTTCTTTGAGAATGGTCGTTCATCAAACAAGATACTCATGTTCAGTAGGTTTAAGAACTCGCGCATGCACAACTTCAGCAAAACTCTTCATTAACTTTCGAGCTGCAGCCTAGCTACTCGTGTAAAGATCCTAACATTGTCAATCTCACTCTGCCCGCGCCCAGGAGAGACAGCTTCAACAGCTATCTGATTGTGCACTTGCTCACAGACGTTCTGCATATATCTACAACTTCGTGTGGGACATTGTTAGATGCCTCGTAGGGAAATTCGATCGACAAGGCCGTTTGCCATGCTGTTTTTCAGGACAATCAGGGAGAATTGAAGGCAGCATACCAAATGATGGGGGAATTCGCCGGTAAATCTAGAAATGGGGCTGTAGATTGCTCAGCTCAGCTATCCCTAATTGTCGCAAAAATGGTGTTTTAACCGCATGCACAAGAGCAGCGCGTTGCAACTGGAATCGTCGGAAAAAAGCCACATCTTCCACGCCGTCCTTTACGAAGATTAGGGGAGATGAGCGGAACCACGCCGGATTCCGCAATCGGGACAACCATCTCTCTCTGAGGTTTCCGTCGCTACATCAGATTTCTTTTTTTGCTGCCTTCAAGCTCGATCGCATATATTCGTGATCTTCTGACTCTATCTATTCGTAGAGAGGTCTCATGAGTGCCAATTTAGTGGTAGGATGCATTTATGAGGATGTGCAAAGTGTAGCTGCTCATCCGTACATACTGTTGCTTACATACTGTAGTAGTCATGTAACGTAGTTGATTTTGCATTAGTTTTCGCCATAGAATACTATTTGGCGAAAGGCCTAGCCTTGTTTTTCTCTACTGTTTTTCGTTCCCCGAATAGGATCTCGGTCACATCGGTGTCATTCACATGAGTGTTTTTCATCGTTACATGAGGTCGCTAAGCCAAAAGGAGGTTGGTTAGGGAGAGAGCTATTGAGGCGTACAAAACCAGAGACCTGAAGTTTCTTTACCTTCAAGCTTTTAGTTTCTCTTTACTTTCTTGTTCGCAAGACCACACGGGCGTGGCACGGATGAGACGAGTCTCTACTATATCAGGAAACAGTTCTTGAACATGGTATTGGAGCAGAGAGTTCAAGATCGAAAGGACGTGAAACGCGAACTTAGCTGGATTCTGCAGGTGGAGCACAGGAGCGAGAGTAGTACTGAACTGCAACAACAACAGCTCGTAGGAACTTAAGAATTGGAGGAGGCCAGTGGAAAACAGCGAAAGGAGATGTTGCTACCGCCATCGGAAATATCGCTAACGTTGCATAGTTCTCTTACAGTGTCACGAATACACTCAGAAGTGCTAGAAGCGGTTCTCCTAACACCGAGTAAGTGATTGAGTTTATGCAGCAGTGCGGTAATCCGATAAAAATGGAGCTAGCTATGCAGGAGACGAGAGCAGCGTCACAATAGCCACAGCAAACGTTAATCAATAACTTAGCGCAACTCAAGAACAATACAATTCTGCAAATTCTGCCGCGCTTATCGCGCACTGAAAATGGATTGCATGGCCAAAACTAGGCTACTGGGAGAACTCATCTTCGATTTGATAAGAGTTGCTGAACGTAGCAGCATGAGAAAGATTGTATTCGTCATTGCTAGTTGGAGAAGACACAGTTCCAGAGCACTCGCATAGAAACCGTCTGTTTATGTAGCGCTTCTTGTGACCGTAACATGCAGCAGAGGTAGCTCCTAGCAACAATTTAGAGTTCTGATCTTGAGGTTGGTGAAAAAGTTATCCTAGCTCTCATGTTGCTTCCAAGAGTCGAAAACTCTATAAACCTAGAAGATAGATGGATCGCTAAGTCAGTGGCATCCTCTTCGATAAAGTGCTTTAGAAAAGGATTGACAATGTCGATCAATCAAGCATGGGAGGAGTTACAAATCAAGGCTTGTGCGCAATAAAAACAGTTGTGCATGACAATTTCCGCAATGACACAGTAACGAATCAAAGGTACAAGCATGGAGCGATCAGAGACTAATCTAGTCGTGGCAAGAGCTAGCGAGATATTTGTGCAGCTGACGCGATGGTCTGTACAAATCCAACTCGTTTCGGCAGAACAGATCGCAGCGCAGCACGAACATCATAAATTGAAAACGTTTGGTCTAACCATGGAACACAGTAAAAAATAACCAAGAGAGGAGTGGAGAAGTTGAAAAATAATTAACCGGTCACGAACTGAGATGAGGAGCTCGAAAAGGCTTCATTCCATTACAAAGATAAGCAAACACACTCACACGTTCCGTTGCTGTAGTCTTAATGTCCTAACGGGCGTATTCTGTCACGTGTATGTGTGTGTGTGCGTGTGTGTGTGACCGAATTCGAAAAGGGGTTGCGACGGGCCCACCGGCGTCGAGTTGGTGCCTCAACGCCAGAAACCTATAAAATGGGGTGCGACGGGTTCACCGACGTCGGAATGGTGCGCCGGCGCCAGATAGCTATAAAAGGGGTGCGACGGGCCCACCAGCGTCGGATAACCATAAAAGGGGTGAGAAGGGGTCCACCGGCGTCGGATTGGCGCGCCGGCGCCAGATAGCTATAGAAGGAGGTGCGACGGGTCCACCGACGTCGGATTGGCGCGCCGGCGCCAGATAGCTATAGAAGGGGTTGCGACGGGTCCACCGCCGTCGAGTTGGTGCCTCGACTCTAGAAAGCTATAGAAGGGGGTGCGACGGGTCCACCGCCGTCGAGTTGGTGCCTCGACTCTAGAAAGCTATAAAATGGGGTGCGACGGATCCACCGGCGTCGGAATGGTGCGCCGGCGCCAGATAACTATAAAAGGGGGTGCGACATGCCCACCAGCGTCGGATAACCATAAAAGGGGGTGAGAAGGGGTCCACCGGCGTCGAGTTGGTGCCTCGACTCTAGAAAGCTATAAAATGGGGTGCGACGGGTCCACCGGCGTCGGAATGGTGCGCCGGCGCCAGATAACTATAAAAGGGGGTGCGACATGCCCACCAGCGTCGGATAACCATAAAAGGGGGTGAGAAGGGGTCCACCGACGTCGGATTGGCGCGCCGGCGCCAGATAACTATAGAAGGGGTTGCGACGGGTCCACCGCCGTCGAGTTGGTGCCTCGACCCTAGAAAGCTATAAAATGGGGTGCGACGGGTCCACCGGCGTCGGAATGGTGCGCCGGCGCCAGATAACTATAAAAGGGGTGCGACGGGCCCACCAGCGTCGGATAAAAGGGAGTGAGAAGGGGTCTACCGACGTCGGATTGGCGTACCGGCGCCAGATGGCTGTAGAAGGGGGTGCGACGGGTCCACCGGCGTCGGAATGGTGCGCCGGCGCCAGATACCTATAGAAGAAGATGCGACGGGTCCACCGGCGTTGGATTGGCGCACCGGTGCCAGATAGCTACAAAATGGGGTGAGATGGGTCCCACGGCGTCGAAATGGTGAGCAATAACTTCGTGTGCATGTCGGTAAAGGTGAATGGGACGTTGCAGCCGTTTCTTAGCGGTGGCCACGTGGCGCGTTGCTTTTCACCTTTATGACTCTTTTTCTTTGCACGTTGCCACAAGTTGGTAGCATGCCTTCCTCAGAAAGTAGAAACATGCATGCAAACGGCTGTTACAGCCGCTTGCAAACGGCCAAGCAATTTACATGATCTGACGTAGAATGTTGTCTTTATCAGTAATATGATGTCTTTCACGTCATTATGTGCTGAAACATCATTCTTTGATAACTCTTTCGAGGAAAGATTAGAAAACCCATATTTTTAGTTATACTTTCAAACTGTGTTTGCATTATATTGGTATCGAAGGAGTGTTTGAAGTTGATGTTTGAATTTTCTCCAAATGTAGAACTGACGCGTTTAGAAAGAAAACTATGAAATTTTTTGCCTTCATCCAATAAAAAAGATGAAGAAAGATTGTTGGAGATACACAAGTCTGATTTCACAGGAAAGAAATTTCACTAAAAAAAATTTTTTTCAAAAAAAAAACCGAAATTTCGGCTTTAGCCGAACGTTTGCTCTGATATATTCTATAAAGCGCGAAATTGTCAGTCTGTCTCTTCGCTCGCCCGGAGCAAAATATCACTGAGGATCAATGATCTCAAGATTGTGTGATTGAAAAGATACGAAGCATATGACATAGTCTTATGGGCGGCTATTCGACTGAAGAGACCCAATCGACAAGGTGAGATCGTACTGCTTCACGACTGACACCACGTTGCAGAAGTCGTCAAAACTGCCTCCAAGAACTCAGATGGAAGCCTTCTCAACATCCGCCGTACTCTCTGACTGAGCGTCACCTTATTCCTGATTCGGGCTGCGGGAAATTTTTGACCTCGATTGAAAGCGAAGAAAAGTACGTATCGAAAGTGCTGATCTTTGCCACCTGGATATTCCATTTCTAACGCTGAAAAATAAAACAAAACTGAATTATTCACAAAACATTTATCACAATTCTGTAGAGCAGGAAGTGATCTTTTAAATAATGTAAACGTTTCACTGAAGGGCAAACTAATCATAATGTAAACATTTCACTAAAGGGCAAACTAATCATAATAATCAAAATATTAGATTGAGTCGAAAGTTCTCGGACAATGTGGTAGTGATGATTTCTAGAGATTATCACTCAGCAAAAAGCCGACAAAAATGGATGTGTTAGCTACCGTTTGATAGAGTATAAAAAGCTCTTCAAAGTGTAGGTTAACAATTCCACTGAGCCAGTTCCCTTCCCGCCACCATGCCGCGCAATTTCAAGCCGTCGTCACACCATCGCCGCAACGTCATACTCTTTCTCCATCTATCTGGCCAAGAACCCGCGAATATCGATAGACGTCTGAAGGAATTTTACAATGAGCACGCCCCCGCTAGAAGTACAGTCTACAAGTGGCACTCAAAGCTCACGTATTCCATTGAATATGAAGACCGCTCGGGACACCCGATGGAGTTGGATTTAGACTTGCTGCGGAGACAGGTGGGAGCCGATCCGTTTCAAACCACTCGCGAACTGACGGTCACTCTTGGGATGAATCAAACCACAGTTGTTCGCGGATTGAAGTCAATCGGTGCGAGGAGTAGGTCGATGAGTACCACATGTCCTGGCGCAGTATGACATGGACTGCCGCGCTGATACGGCACTTTCTCTGTTCACGCTCATGCGCACCCACACTTGGCTTGGGCACATAGCCACCGGGGATAAGAAGTGGATTTCCTATTCTAACATTCACCGCGTGCCCAATGGGTTGACAAAGGTACGGATGCAGAAGAAGTCCTTAAACTCAAAGTACATGCCAAAAAGGTTATGCTTTGCATCTGGTGGAGCGTACACGGCGTCGAATACTGGGAGGTGCTCGATCAGGGATATACAGTGACCGCAGACGTCTACATTGAGCAACTGAAGAATTTGAAGATAAATCTCGAAAGTGCACATACGCAGCAGCGCGAAGTCTACTTCCAGCACGACAACGCTTGGTCGAGCATTGCAAGAACGACCAAAGCCAAACTGATGAAATGCGGTTGGACCATTTTACCACACCCACCGTATTCCCCAGACCTGGCTCACTCGTATTATCACCTTTTTTCCTATCTCCAACGTCATCTGGATGGTCAAGAATTCCAAACCCGCGACGACATTGAAAAGGCACTCGAGCAGTTCTTCAGGGAGCAGTCCCCAGCGTTCTGGAGCAAGGGCATCTATGCCGTGCCTAAACGTTGACGTAAGACCATCGATGCCAATGGGGCATACTTCAAATGATTAACAGTTATCGTTTAAAAATTTTAAAGTAAATAATAATATTGTCAATTTGTCCGAGAACTTTCGACTCAACCTAATAAAATATAGTATAAAACTCTACAAACTTATTCCCGAGCCCTGACGCTCACTGTTACTTGTATAAGATACCCGGATTACCTGCCTGAAACTAACCCTTTTCGATATGTTGGAGACCATAACCCCTATCGGTGATGTAAATACATTTTCTCTTTGAACTTCGCATGGAGCTTGTCTCCTGCTTTCGGCCTTCGCCAAATCGGAATTAATTAGCACAGGGGAGACAAGTTTTTTGCATGTTTTTCGCGATTATGTCGAATTGAGAATCTTGAAAAATGCAAGAAATTAAGGAAGAGTGTATCATTTCCTGCTTTATTTTAGCACTCTGATTTTTCAAACGTTTCTCACTTTCCTACTGTTGCACACGAACATTGCAGGCAGTACGCTCCTCGGAGCTCACTTCTTGTTTTTCATTCTTTTTTAACTAAATTAAATAGCTCACGAGTAGAGTTATGCAGTTTAACCACAATATTTTCGTATCATTTATCATATAAATTTGTACGTTTTATTTTATACATCTATACGCAAAATAAGATATATGAATATTTATGTATTTTGCCTTGTGTTAAATGCATTTATTTAAGTATTTCACATCTTTGAATATAATCTATATAATAAGCATATATAATGAGTTAGTGTACATGATAAGTTAAATATTTACAACTCTTTCAAGAATTTTTATCTTATTTTCCGCGTTAATTTAGTAGTTTTTGCTGATGCGCGGCATCCTCTCGAAAACTTTATTCGTAGAGGTTGAACTTATGACCTACACATCGTCTAACTGTCCACTGTTAGCATTCTTAAAAGATGAACTTAGGGATTCTAATAGGACTACGATCTAGAAAATTTTGATTATCTGCCATTATACGGAGGAACGAAAGAGAAATTCAATCCATACAAAATAAAATCTCAAAGGCGCACTAACAACAGAGCAAACAATAAATTAACTAGGAATGACTTCGCTAAGACTCCGTAATATTATTCATGCATTACTATAGGAAGAAGTAATGACAACCTATAAAAAACTATGGACGAACAGAAAAGACTTATGAGGAGCTTGTCGCTTGTCAGTATTCATGAAATTTGGCTACCTTGAGGGAACAGGGTATTTGCTGCCACCTGCGAAAACTTATGATTACGTAAAGGAAGAAAAGATGGCTCAATTCTGTTTCACGCTGTTTGAGTTGCAGGCGAAAAGCCGCAGTAATTAGGAAGACGTAGCATTTTTGCGGAGTTACCTGGACTCAAACGCATTTAATAATGTCTGTGAAAAGGGTTCAGTTGAAGATCTCAGAACAATGCAATAAATGTTCTCAATAACATACATGTAGCCTGGTTTTTCGTTCTTCACTGTGTAGGAGTTCACATCATGAGCCATGTTCCGCTTCAACAATAGCACGACCAGCATCATTAACGAAATAACGGCAGCGCTGACAGAAACGAATATGATTGTAAAAACCCAGCTGCAAACAGATCATATCAGTCGCATCGGTGGTTATTTAATAACAGCTACGCTCAATATGGTATTACCAAAAAGAATCCCTTTAAGATAAGTGCAAACCTCAATGGAAACAATCAAGCAGACAGTTGAAGAGTAGAAAATCCTGATCTACCAACTTTTTTTTTAGCGAATGAGAGTGATGGTAGTTTATTTGGCGTGATTTCTAACTGAACTACGTTTTGTATATCGGATGGCACACTATTTGAAGACTAAAAAGGATTCGAAACCCAGACATCTGCCTTTAAGAAGATCCGAGCCGTGTGAATCGTGGTTTACGCTTGTAGGGGCGTATTGGATATGCAGCGACAAAAATGAAACCGACATTTTATCTGTTCAGCGTTGTTCAAATCTACAGCCTCGGTGTTAGTAATGCGACGGAGCATTAAAAAGAACGTTTTGACGGAATTCTGTCAAAATATGCTCATGCCACGCTGTTCACACGGCGTTAATCAATCCTTTTGGATGAGCCAGTCTTTTCAACTTTAAACCAGAATGGATTTTGGTTTGTTGGTGTCGATCAAATCAAATTGTACCCTTTTCTTTTGCTATCCGATTTTCTGGGCAATAATCTTTTTCCTTCATGGTATTCATAATACTGATTGTAAGTGTATTTTCTATTCTGCATCAGAGCCTATTTTCGTATCGCTATCGTTCATCGAACTTTGGAAGGTGATGCAAGTGATAAAAATCATTTATAAATCTGATAGTTTTAATATTATACGTTACACTGGTAGCACTGGTGCTCCATACCATTGATTGGATTGTTTTCAACGGCATTGTCAGGTGTACGAAACTCACAAAGGAGCAGACGTTGTCTCTTTAGACGAAGTAGTAACGCCTTCAGAGTAGCTGTCGACTGTGGAGTTGAACATCATTTCATTTTCACTTTTGGATATCGGCATTCCCTTAACAAAGTAATACATATTTCCGGTTACATGCACCATTGTGCGCTTTGAGAGAGTACGAGCTACTTGCCCCATAATGTTGTGGAAATTTTCTATATATTCCAGAAGGCACTGTCGTGGTGCCAGTACCCATACTCTGATGTGTCAAATGTCTGAGGGATCATGGACTCATTGGTCAACAAACATTCGTTTTGTAACGCAAAACTGCTTGTTAAGTAAAGTCTTACATTATCGAGTGTTGAGTGAACTTTTACGTGCCATCCTCTCCACACTCTACGATCTCTATGTGGCTGCACTACAGAAAACAAACATCATATACCGGTCTGCCATCAGTATCGATGGCTACACTATCTACTGCGTTGATGCTAATGGAAAGAGAGTACCATCCTGCTCGCCAAGACCTGTGGTGAACCACAACAACCTGGTAGAGGAATTTGGCTCAACTTTAACTAGTTACTGCAAGCTACTAAGGGACGCGAACTTTGGCTCTCAATGGCAAAAGCACGCTAGGAAACCGTAGAAATCAACAATAAGCACTCCATCTAAGATAAACTCCATGTTTTGATGTCTAAAATATCCGAACAGCAGGTGGTCGTTGTTTAGATCGACGCGAATGCGAAGATGGGAACTGTATAACAGCCCGGCGTAGCAGGAAAATAGTTTTATCAGGTGAAGTACGCGTCGAACAATGGCAACCATTTGGCCGTTTTATGAAAAAACAGGTCCTATCATCGTTTCCTCTTTAATTAAGAGAAATTATTAGCTTGTCTCATGTGGCAAGGGTCAACCACCTAGACCCCTGATGAGCATATCAAAGGGATGTTGAAAACTCTCGAACTTTAGGGTTTCAGGACCCCTACCCTAGTAGATTTACACCGCACCTTAGTAACCGTTGCCCACATGACATGTGGGCCTCTTAAACCACAGACTGAGTTTTAGGGCCCCGGTCTTAGTAGCATTCCACACCTTAGTAACCCCGGCCTACATGTCATATATCTTCATAAATCAGTGGTCAGGTTTTAGGACCCCTACCCCACTGGCTTCACATCAAACTTTAGTAGATTAAGGTAATATATACGAGTCTGACTGCTACATGCACGTGGTGGCCCTGCTTCAACTAAACGCAATCAGGCGTTCGAGCATGCATGGGGAACGTACGAGCTATATAGCCCGCACTGTTAAATGGCGATTAAAGATTCCCATACATTGCAAAAGGTACTGGCGTTTACCACAACGCCAAAGCCCATAACCTGGAAGGTTAACTGCCTGAAGGAAGCATGTAATCTTTGGAAACAACCATTCTTTTCGTCACGCTGACCTGCCGAACACTGTCGAGTGAATTCTGGCAGTGTTCAGCAGTTCATGCATAAACCGCCCTGTCCTGGATTTTGCGATATCTCTGTGTGCCGTTTTCTGCGCGGCACGAAACACGAATCAGAGATTGTCCCGTCATGAGCATCGAAAATTACACCAAATACTGCGGCGAATTTGTCTCAGCGTCGTCTAGATGCGCCTTTGTTCGACTGCGGGATTGCAGAGGACGTGAACTCTGGGCCGTAAGTGCTCACGTATCTACGGAAAGCGATGAGGACAACAGTAAGGACGCCTTCTAGGATGAACTCAATGCGTTGGTGTCTAAAATACCAAGCCAGCAGGTGGTCATTGTCGGGATCGATGCAAATGCGAAGATGGCACGCGAACAGCAAAAGAAGAAGGAAAAGGGTACTATCCAGTGGAGCGCACGTCGGACAACGGTGACCGTCTGGTCGACTTATGTGAACTGACGAGCCTCATCATCGCTTCCACGTTCAAGATGAGTCATCGACGCCATCAGCTCACGTGGCAGAGGTCAACCCTTTCAACCTCTGAAAAGCAGCGCAAGCGGAAGATGAGGATTCTAAAACTTTAGCTCGACTACGTCCTGGCGAGGAACATTCGCCAGTCAGATATCCGGGAATCTAGAGCTGTTTGGGACGTTGCGTTTGACTCTGACCACCGTCCATTTCTTCTCAGCCTTAAGATAAGACACCACAAGAGTGCGGACCAGAAACAAGCTTCGCGATGCGGATTCCTTCACCAAGTGCATCCAGAACGCTGCAAAGGAAAGCCTCCTGATTCAAATGCCGCGGAAGAAGTTTGCCTTTGCATCTGTGGAGACAAGACCCACGTACAATTCTGTATTTGTCGCCTGCAGCATTGGCGATTTCAACTAGGAAAAGCGTCTTAGAAGGAAGTTGAGCCGTGAACTGCAACAAGACCACGATAACGTCGAGAGCGAATGAGTTTGAAAAGGCGTGGGAGACAAGAACCCACACAAAGTCTATGCTTTATTAAAGCTGTATAGCGGCAAGACGAAAAGATGTTTTCCAGTCCTCAACACTGCCACGGGAAAGGCTGTCAATAGAGTGGGTGTTGGTGTAGTAACGCCTCCAATTTGGAGTGATTACTCCAAGACCTTGCTGAATCGGCAAGCGCCGTCAGCTCCTAAACCCGAGCACGTTCATAGGCCGACATATGCGGTTAACGAGGAACCACCGACCGGGACGGGGTCTGGTCTATGTACAGAAGATGAAAAGTGGAAAATCTGGTGGAAACGACGGGATTAGCGCAGAAATGCTGAAATATCTTCCTCCATCTAGGATTCCTGAAATGACAAAGATCATGCGTTCAATATGGATAAACGAAAGGATACCTGATTCGTGGAGACACGCTATCATAATTCCCCTCCACAAGAAGTTAGCCGTCACAGACCCTAAGAATTATCGGGGAATCTCTTTGCTGCGTGTTATGTACAGAGTATGGGAGTGGATTATCCTGGACTGACTCATTAAACGTCGCGAAGAAACAACGCGCAACGAACAAGCTGGTTTTCGTCCTGGCCGATCTACGATTGACCAGGTGTTCATCGTCAGGAGAGCGATCGAAATCTGGCAGCGGTATTCGAAGGCAGTGCAATTAGCGTTTCTGGACCTTGAAGCCGACTTCGACTCTCCTCATCGAGTCCGTCTTCTCAACGCGCTCCGCATCGATGGGGTACCAGGAAAGTTTGTTCGCTTGCTAGGTGACGTGAATCAACCAACAACTGTTGCAGTTTGAACACCAGCCAGTTGCACAACACCGTTTGGATTTGGTAACTCGAGTAAGAAAACAGGCAGTGGCAGGACTTCTTGTTCACCTTCGCCATTGATGACATCATGCGAAGAACAGTAGATCAATGTCCTAACGATATCATTCTAGCACCATCAGGGTGCCCCTTGACTGACCTCGAGTACGCCGATAGTCTTGTTATGTTTGAGGAAAGCAGTACGAAAGTTCAACATGTTGTCAACCTGTGTGGAAGCTGGCTGCAGCTTACTGTTTAAGACTCCGCCTTTATGTATTTATATAACATTGTTATATTATATAACAACCTCGTGTACAGCTCATTAAAAATCAATAAAACATCTTACTATACTGAAGTTTACTGAAAGTCGGAGTTTCTAGCTGCAACATCATCGCGAAAACGAATGGACGTCAAGAGCGAAGGAGTTCGAAAAGGCCTGAGAGAATCCGCGGAAAGCCTATGCATTACTAAAACAGTATAGCGGCAAAATGAAAAGATGTTTTCCAGTCCTCAGCACTGTCAATAGAGTGGGTGTTGGTGTAGTAACGCCTTCAATTTGGAGTGATCACTCCAGGACCTCGTTGAGCCGTCAGCTCCTAAACTCTAGCACGTCCACAGACCGACATATGCTGTTAACGAGAAACCACCAACCAAGTTGCAGGTTGTGTTCCGAATCCAAAGGATGAAAAATGGAAAATGTGGTGGATAGTAAGGAATGAGGAGTGCTGAGGGATTTTCCTCCGTCTTGGCTTCGTGAAATGACAAAGATGAGCCGCCTATTATGGATAAACAAAAGGATACCTGACTTGTGGAGACACTCTTTCATAATTCTCCTGTACAAGAAGTTATCAGTTACAAAATCTAGGAGCTATGGAGGAATCTCTTTGCTGCGTGTTACGTGCAATGTTTTGGAGCGGATCATCTTGGACCGATGTATTACAGGTAGCGAAGAAACAGCCAGCGACAAGCAGGTTGGCTTTAGTCCTGCCCGATCTACGATTGATCAGCTGTTCATCGTTAGGAGAACGATCGAAATCTGGCGGCGGTTTTCGAAGAAAATGTAATTAGCTCTTCTGGACTCTAATGCTGTTTCCGACTCTGTTTATCGAAAGCGTCTTCTAAACGCGCTTCGTGCCGATGGATTACCAGGAAAGTTCGTTCGCCTACTTGATGACATGAATCAACGAACAATTGCTGCAGTGCGAATACCAGCCGGTTGCACAACACTGCTTGGAATGGTAACTGGTGTAAGACAACAGGCAGCGGCAGAACTTTTTGTTCACCTTCGCCATCGATGACATCATGCGAAGAATAGTAGATCAGTGTAGTGCCGATGTTACTCTAGCACCATCAGGGTGCCCCTTGACGGACCTCGAGTACACCGGCAGTCTTGTTATGTTTGAGGAAAGCAGTACGAAAGTTCAACATGTTGTCAACCAGTATGGAAGCTCGCTGCAGCCTACTGTTTGCGACTCCGCCCTTATGTGTGTAAGTAGAGGTGGGTATCTTCGACACCTCAAGCGGAAATCATGGTGGACGGGCAACAGGTCGAACTCGTCGATGAGTTCAGTTATCTGGGCCGTACTCTGAAGAGCAACGGCAGCTACGAGAAAAGTATTCAGCAAAGATGCAGTAAGGCCACTTCTGCATTTAACTCCTTGACGAAATGCCTTAGTCGATCCCATTACCAACGAAGTCAAGCTACAAGCCTACCTATCCGAATTCTCTCTATCATGAAGTACTGAGCGGAATCTTGGGCAGCACCGTCTACGGTGATAGAGAGACTAAATTGCACGGAAAG
Source organism: Necator americanus (assembly GCF_031761385.1). NCBI lineage: Eukaryota > Metazoa > Nematoda > Chromadorea > Rhabditida > Ancylostomatidae > Necator > Necator americanus. The sequence goes on from NC_087376.1 coordinate 23,971,600, forward strand.
GAAGCTGCTAAGACGGCTTTCTGGCTAATTTTGGCTTTGGGTATGCCACAATGAAGATCTTTACGCAGAAATTGATGTAGCATACCGGCGGATGAGACGGTGAAGATATCAACATCTTGCACCGCCATCGAAAGTGGCTAAAGTAAATCGTCTTCGCTTCTTTGTTCATATATTAAGGTAAGGTGACCGAAAGATCATCTTGTTCAACGAGTTCTGAGGAGTTTGTCGGGTTTGAGCTGGAAGAAGCCACCTGGCCGAAAACGGAAGTTCTGGACTGAGATTGTGAAATAAGAGCTGAGGATACTTGGCGTGAATAGGCAGTTCAGACGGAAGGTAAGGTTTCGCAGAATAAAGAATAGCGACGAATGAATTGATTCTGTGCAAGCTCTCGTAGAAGATCGAGAAGGTTGGGCAGAGCTATGTTCAAGGACGGCTCCCTCTGTGAAAATGCCGACAATCGCGTCAGACGATGACATCATCCCGCCGATTAAGTCAAGTAAATCAGCAGGGCATATGCGACAAGTCATGACCATCGTTAATTCTCACAAAAAAGGTTAGGCTGGACAATTAAAGAAGTTCACTGGTAAGAGAATATAAGAAATTTCATGAGCGGAAAATGGAAGGGAAGACTTGTAAAATACCTCACTTGCATTTTTAAGTTGTGCTACTGATATGTCTTCCACAGGATTGATAGGAAAGTCGTTAACAGAGAAGAAAAAAGTGAGGAAAAAGAAAGCAAACCTTATACGGATCAGCAAGAACATTGCCGATCTCATCCACTAGTTTGTTCAATCCTTGCATGTAATTCCTTTCCAAAAATAAGTTCTTATATTGTTCCAGAGAAGTTTCCATGCGACCTTCGGGAAGTGCAAGATCAGATCCAGTCTGAGAACTACTGACAATTACTGACAATCATCCTACATCCAACCAACTTCTGTAAAATTAACTTGCATACCCAAACATAGATCTCTTTCGCAAGTTCTACGGCTAGAACAAGAATATAGTTTTTACAGGGCAACATGTCGAGGCCGAACGCTTCTCTTATGCCGTGCCCGAAATTTGTCTGCAATACAACACGTGCAGCGATTCCAGATTTGGGGTACAGAGTCGAGAAACAGGTAATCGAACCAGGTCATTACTGGTAATGTTCTGACTAAAGGTGGTATTAATTCTTCTCGCAAGAATAACAAATATTCGAATTCCGGTTAAACTTCCTTCACGACACTCTTCGGTTGCGTTTTCCGTATATTTAATGTCAGCGTTCTGCAACCCTGGAATAAGCTAGAACTCAACTACACGAAAACATTCTATCCAACATCGTTAATTGTATAAGGCGAACAACGCATTCTCTAAGTTTTATTAATGAGTGTCATTGCAGCATCGGAATCCAGTTCTGCACTAATGAATAACTGCGTTGATGGATCATTTCAGAGTATACCCTGTTCCTCTAGTTCTCTTGATTCGTTGAGTGTTCTTACTGTTTGTTTGCGCAACTATGTTGTTGTGAATTGCCTGACGCCAGGTATCCGTGAGAATGCGATCCGGATCGCACAAAGTTGAGTCTTCTACTGTATTGCACTGCGTCGCGTTTGTTCGAGGATCAGGATAGGTTGTGGGTTCCCACTGCTGAAACTTTAAACTGATGGTGAATCAATCCAACTACAACTTGTTTTACATACCTCAGTATCTGCGCGCAGTACTGTTCCTGAAGCTATGATCAGAGAAAGAAGAGAAAGCATACCGGCATGAAGGAGGGTCTTGGTGACTACGTACTCTAATGTAAAACCGTGAGCAAGAAAAGCATAATAGTAATAAATGTTGGTGTTATAGCTATCTTCGAGTCACATTATTCACTTAAAAGTTTTCATACTAAGGAGAGTACAACGTTCGTTTATGGTGGAGCCTTTCGCAAAATGCATATCGCTACTAATAGTGTCACAATTTCTTCACAATCCCTTTCGTCTCGTTTCTCTGAGCAATGTAATAAATAAGTTCTAACGGCAGCGTATACGAGTCCGATTACTACCTGGACGTGGTGGCCCTGCTTTCACAGAATGCAATCAAGCATTTGAGTGTACGCATTAAGAACCTACGAGCTATATAACGTGCACATTTATATGCCGCAACATTTCCATGTTATTATTGCCAAAAGCTACTGCTGTTCACCACAACGCCAAAGCCCATAACCTGAAAGGTCAACTTTTTGAAGGAAGAATGAAATGTTTGGAAACAACCATTCTTTTTGTCACGCTGAACTCCGACAGTGTTCCGCAGTTCAAGCATAAACCGCCCTGCCCTGAATTTTGCAATATCTCTGTGTGCCGTTTTCTGCGCGGCACGAAACACGAATCAGAGATTGTCCCGTCATGAGCATCGAAAATTACACCAAATACTGCGGCGAATTTGGCTCAGCGTCGTCTAGATGCGCCTTTGTTCGACTGCGGGATTGCAGAGGACGTGAACTCTGGGCCGTAAATGCTCACGTATCTACGGAAAGCGATGAGGACAACAGTAAGGACGCCTTCTAGGATGAACTCAATGCGTTGATGTCTAAAATACCAAGCCAGCAGGTGGTCATTGTCGGGATCGATGCAAATGCGAAGATGGCACGCGAACAGCAAAAGAAGAAGGAAAAGGGTACTATCCAGTGGAGCGCACGTCGGACAACAGTGACCGTCTGGTCGACTTACGTGAACTGACGGGCCTCATCATCGCTTCCACGTTCAAGATGAGTCATCGACGCCATCAGCTCACGTGGCAGAGGTCAACCCTTTCAACCCCTGAAAAGCAGCGCAAGCGGAAGATGAGGATTCTAAAACTTTAGCTCGACTACGTCCTGGCGAGGAACATTCGCCAGTCAGATATCCGGGAATCTAGAGCTGTTTGGGACGTTGCGTTTGACTCTGACCACCGTCCATTTCTTCTTAGCCTTAAGATAAGACACCACAAGAAAAACCGAGAAGTTCCTAGTTAATCGAAAATCGACATGGCAGGTCTAAAAGACTAAGAATGCGGCCAATGTGTGCCTATTCATGTTGGAGTACGGACCAGGAAGAAGCTTAGCGATGCGGAATCCTTCACAAAATGCATCCAGGACTCTGCAAAGAAATGCCCCCAGTTCTATTGCCGCAGAAGAAGTTCCTCTTCGCATCTGCGGGGACAAAATCCACGTGCAATTTTGTATGTGTCGCCCGCAACACTTGTGACTTCAACCAGGTAAAGCGTCTCAGATGGAAGTTGCGTCGTGAACTGCAACAAGACCGCGATAACGAGTAGACGTCAAGAGCGGAGGAGTTTGAAAAGGTGTGGGAGGACAAGAACCCATGGAAAGCCTTTGCATAACTGAAACAGTATAGCGACAAAACGATGTTCTCCTGTCCTTAACACTGCCAATGGAGTGGCTGTCGGTGAAGCAACCTTTCCAATACATAATCACTGTGTGATTTAGAAACTGTTAAATTGTTAAATAAGAAATATGAAATGATCAAATAAAGGAATATTTATATCATTCTCATTCATGACTCCATCCTGATACTGAATCAGTTTTCATTCATTCAAAAAGAGGAAGAAAGTTTAACAGAAGTGAAACTCAATGTTCTTTCTTAAAAGTTGGCCAGCACCATTGCACTGCAAATTGTCTCGGATGAATTAGGAATGACAGTTACGTTACTACTCCGAAGTATCAAATATGACGCATTCCTTCCCCAAAAGCTTTTTTTCTGTTCGACATGAAATACAGCAATCAAAAAGTGCGTGAAACTTTAAACCATGGTTACAGATACAGGTTGAGATAATGTATTACAACTGAAAGTGGAAGCAAATCCATCCCTACCTTCTGTCGTAACTATGCGTAATTAAAGTTTTCTTTTCGAACCATAAGAATTATCGGGGAATCTCTTTGCTGCGTGTTATGTACAGAGTATGGGAGTGGATTATCCTGGACTGACTCATTAAACGTCGCGAAGAAACAACGCGCAACGAACAAGCTGGTTTTCGTCCTGGCCGATCTACGATTGACCAGGTGTTCATCGTCAGGAGAGCGATCGAAATCTGGCAGTGGTTTTCGAAGCCAATGCAATTGGCGTTTCTGGACTTTGAAGCCGCCTTCGACTCTTCTCATCGAAGCCGTTTTCTCAACGCGCTCCGCACCGATGGGGTACCAGGAAAGTTTGTTTGCTTGCTTGGTGACATGAATCAACCAATACCTGTTGCAGTTCGAACACCAGCCGGTTGCACAACACCGTTTGGATTTGGTAACTGGAGTAAGACAACAGGCAGTGGCAGACTTCCTGTTCACGTTCGCCATCGATGGCATCATGCGAAGAACATTCAATCATTACCTTGCCGTCAGCGCCTTAGCACCATGTCCCTTGACCGATCTTGAATACGCCCTCGTGAGTGCAAACACATGTGGGTCTCTTCAAGACCTCAAACGGTAATCAGGGTGCACGGACACGGCATCGTACTTGTCGATGGGTTCTTTTGCCTGTGATGTATGCTGAAAAAGAACCCTTGCTACGAAAAAGATATTCAGCAAAAGTAAGGGCCACTTCTGCAGTTAATTCCTTAACAATATGCCTGCGGTCGACACCCATCACCAGCGAAGTCAAGCTGCGAGTCTACTTATTCGCAACACTGCCTAACGGAAAGAAAGATACTTAGACGTCTGCTTGGCTACTTTGCACAAAGGAATGCCATAGTGGAGATCTCTACGCTGAAATCGATGTGATGTACTAGCGGATGACACGTGGAAGATATCAACATCCTGCAACGCCATGAAAAGTGATTACAGAAAATCGTCTTCGCTCACCTGGGCATATACTAAGAAGACCAGCAGGTCGCCTCGTTCAACGAGTTATGAGTTCGTCGTATTCAAGCTGGCCACCTGACCGAAGACTGAATTTCTGGACTGAGGTTGTGAGAGGGAAGTTGAAGACTAGGCAGTTCAGACGAGACGTAAGGTTTCGTAAAATATGGAATAGCGACGAATGAGTTGATTCTGTGCAAGCTCACACAGAAAATCGACAAGGTTGGGCACGGTTATGTTCAAGAACGGCTCCCTCTGCGAGAATGCCGACAATCGCGTCAGACGATAAAATCGTCAGTCAAATCAAGTTAATTGAGTCAACTTTTAACATATTCCAAAATAAATGAGCAAATGATATAATACACTACTTTGTTTGCACAATGAGCGTAATTTAAAAGACATAGCTGTTCACATCTTTCTGAATAGACCAAAAGGGAGCAAAAACCGGAGCAGTGAGAAACGAAAAAGTGCAGCTATGGCTTTCCTCGCATAGCAAGTTATTGAAGATACCAATCGGAAGAACAGAGACCGCCGGTTTCAAATACGCTTTCAGAATTTGGTTTTCTCAAATGTGTAATTTGAAAAAATGCAAAGATTCGTCAAGTTTTAATTCCACACCCCTCAGCGTTGCTATTGGTATGGCAGACAATGTTGTGAACAAAGTGCAAGCTCTCTGAAAGAATTTTTTTTTTCGCAGAGACGTATATCGGAACGGATATTCCAATCAGTATGAAATGGACTGGCAGCTGTGAAAGCAACATTGACAAGCGTGGAAGGAACTTCGCCTGTTTTCCAAAAGTTTGAAAAGACCAAATTCTGAAAGCATATTCGAAAGCAGTGCCTTTTGTGATATGCTAATCCAAAACCGCTACCGCTGATCCTGCAATAACTGAAAACCTATCAGTAAACAACGCTTCCTTTCCTAACCTAAAGTATTTTCTCAGAATAAGGAGCAGACATTGAGTAGGCTATTGTCTGCGAATAACATTAGCTGGTACGATCACTCAGTGAATCCAGTGACCTTCTCTTTTCTTAAATCTTCAGTTTTTAGTTTCGAGAAGAACGAACTAGGTTATGACCCAAAATTATAGTATTACTCATTGGATTTTTCTTCAAAAAAATTGAGAACGAAAAGTGATATTCCTGTTGTTACTGGTGGGTGGAGAGTATGTACCTGTAGAAGTTTTCAAGTGGACAAACTACATATAAACAGAAGAATGTTTGGTTATCAACGTAGTGCAAGTGAAGCGGAGGGAAAGTGGATGAAGTGCACTAAAAACCAAAAAAAAAAAAACGTTTCCGTTCCATAACGAAGTCTTCGTGAGGAAAACATGGTCATCACTTCGATGCCTTTCCTGTACACGGTCAGACCAACCCGTCTTGCTGGTAATGAACAAGAAAATCCCACTTTCTGTCGGAGGTTTTCTTATAAGTCTTCCTTTTTAGGTTAGGTGCCACTCATGGGCTGTGTGCGTTCCTTATTCAATTTTTTTTTGCTATGGCACAATTTCCTCGCGAGTCCCTTTTCTCAACGAACGCGTATCCAATAATGTTGGATAGCCTGTTCGTCTCAGTAGCGCTATAAATTTCTCAGATTCCATTTCCAGCATAAATCTTGATTTAGTCTTATGACAACAATGTTGAAATTAGCTCTGTTCGGGAGTAGCGCACCTAGGTAATAACAGTCTGTAGTAAAATACTAATAGTTTGAGAATGTAAGATTGCTGCATATTTCCGAAAAAAAAAAACTAATCATGGTGAGCGCTGCTAGTACAACTTTTTTGATACTTCTTCAAGAAATAACTCGTTCTGATGGAAAGAGTTTATAACTTTCATTTTCCACTATGATAAAACAACTCGATGAGTGCGTTATGGAATCTGATGCCGCTACATAGTTATAGGTATCTTGGAATCCTGAGTCAACTACAGTCAATCCATGTAAGTTCGCTTGGAAAGCAATTTGTAGGACGCATTTACTGCATTGATAGAGAACTTTAACAAGATGGTGACATCAAAAGAGTGTGCCTGAATAGCGAAATGGACCCGCGGTAGCGTCCGACCACAAAATGGACGCCTTGCGAGTATCCACTCGAAATGTTGGCGAGTGAGCACGGCGGCGGTCTCACCTTGACGAGAACAAACACGCAGCACCAAGCGCGATATTCCAGCTAACTGACTTAAAATAAGTTGAAGTATGAACCTAATTGGGCTCCTAACATTTTGCTCGGAAGTAGTGAGTGGAAGAACGCCTAGGATATAGAAAATGGCACAGACATGGGAAAAAAAAGAAAGGTTAAGAAACCTACGAACTATAAGGAAAACACTTCAGTTCAACGTGAGGGCGTTGAGGAAGAGAATTCGACAGTGGGATTCATTATTGAGAAGTACGACAACCACGACACTGCTGACAAGCAACGTTCCACCATTCACATTCTACAAGAAACGTGTTATGCCTGTAGAGTAGCATCATCAAATTGCATGGTAAAACTACCCAAAAAGAGCTTCGCACTTAATTTGTGCACTCCACTCATGACTTTTTTGACAGTGATCAAGCTCATTGACTTTTGTTTGGATTTAGCAACCAGTGAACCTGAATTATGAAAGAAGTGTTTGCAATCTGATGCAAAATAAAAGAAAATTTGTTGCCTCTTCGTGAAAATTTTTCGTAGCCTTTTAAGAACAACCAACTGATATTTTTGTCCTGCTGCACTGTCTACTCCAGCTACATTTTCGTGTCATGCTTTACATACAATAGATTAAGTAATAGATTGATTGTTTAGTGATGTTAGAGTCCCTGTGGGACATTGTAGAGTTTGGGAGGTAGTTTACGACTATGACTTGTGGCTACGCTCAATTTTCTCTAATCGTTCTGAAGAACGACGTGGAAAAAAATGGTCGTAGTTTCCACGAGGTACGTTAGAACGCGCCAACCTTGTACCCTACGCTGCACTTGTATAAAATCAGGGAGGTCTCCTCGCCATCCTACTCAAGTAAGACCAATGAATGGACTGAAGGAACTGAAACCCCAGAATGAAAAAAAAACTTGGCTTCCACTAGAGGTTTCCATCGGTTGTGCACTCACATCCGGACCTCTACACACACTGCTATCTCCAATTAGTTGATAAAAAAAATCAAGCATCTTGAATTCTGAGTTTGCGAGAACTTGCAAAGTGCACGAGGGCATAAAATGAGTACATGCACGTGCTAGGCCAATAAATGCGAGAACTTTTGCCTATTTGTTGTAGCTTGGTTGTATGTAGCGTTTGCGGAAATTTTCTTCGTTCCGTAATTAAACGTGATTCACCTTGTTGTACTTTTTTTTCGGAGAAATCTTGGAACTCATCTTGGTGACTTTGCGTGCTCATCACTTTCCATATTTCTACATTTGTTCCAGGGGCGCATTTTCACTATGACACTCGACCGCGAACGCTGTCTTTGCATTCCCTGAAAGAAAAGAAAACTTTAATGATGCATAGTTACGATAGAAGGGTTGCTTCCACCTTCAATTGTAATACATTATCTCAACTATTATCTGTAACCATGGTTTAAAGCTTCACGCACTTTTTGATCGCTGCATTCCATGTCGAACAGAAAAAAAGCTTTTGGGGAAGGAATGCGTCATATTTGATACTTCGGAGTAGTAACGTAACTGTCATCCTCAATTCATCCGAGACAATTTGCAGTGCAATGGTGCTGGTCAACTTTTAAGAAGGAACATTGAGTTTCACTTCTGCTAAACTTTCTTCCTCTTTTTGAATGAATGAAAACTGAGTCAGTATCAGAATGGAGTCATGAATGAGAATGATATAAATATTCCATCATTTGATCATTTTCTCTTGATGATTTCGAGCAACTATTAGGTTTGCTACTTATTTCTTTGACATACTCTTAACAACTTAACAGTTTCTAAATCACACATTGATTATGTCTGTCGTTGTATTTACCGTAAGTGTCTATCGTAGTGTTTCCTTTTTCTGGGAACTTTAGAATTTCCTGGGACCAGAAATCCTGAGGCTAAGCTTCAAAGAACAACTTCACAGTGGGTTTGAGATCGGTGAAAGAATTGAGCAGTTCTTGCTCCAGAGAATGCTCGAGAACCCAGAAGAAGAGGTAGTCCGACGAAACGAAGTTTGGTAACTAGGGTGGATGTGTAAGTGATTCCCATCCCAGAGACTCAACTTAACGGCGAATGGCCGAAGTGCAGCCGTGTTGTCATGGATGAGGTGAAGTGCAGGACGTCTCGGTCGCTTTTGTCGGATTGCGTCATTCAACTCGTGGACTTGCCGCGATGGCTGTTCTCTTGGGAGAGCCAGTGGGCATGACCACCAATGTTATCGCAGAGGGGCCCAGCTCTCGTCTTCCCTGACGATCTCTTGCAGAAACCTTGATCGGCGCGGTGAAGCAGCAATGACTGACAGATGCTCACCCGGCATTAACGGGTTGTCTCTCTTAGTGTGCGGGATACCCATCTCAACAGAACTTTCCGATAGCCTAGAGCGAGTAGGTGAAGAGAAGTTTTGCTCGTCGAATCCGTTGTTGACGGTGTGGGTAATGATTTCTTCGCTCACTGCTTTGCTGCCGACAACGAAAAGAGCTGTATATAAGATACTTCTAGAAACACTTAGCTTCTACATAAGCCCCCTGGAGAAAAGACGCGGTTTTCGAACGCCAATTTTTCAAGGTGTAAAAAGCAGTCAACCTCGTATTTCAAAATTAATTACGATCTCAAGTCTTTTGCTGTTAATACTATCAATGAGTTGCTGATAATATTCTTCCCACTCATCTCGCTTCCCAAATAATGTATCAGAACCATTTGGAAAAACGAGTACTTTCAACATCTACTTTTCACTTTCACTATTGTCAAAGATTATCGAGCTAGCTCGTGATTTGCTCTTCATACGGAGAAAGAAAACAACTCAGGTGGTTCAAAAAGTTTCGAAAATGTTCATTTATCATCAAAGACGATGTTTGGAGAATCTTTAATGCTGAATTCCTTCTATTGATAGTTAAGGTTCTGCCCGTAGTTTTTTAGAATACTAGAAACTTCCCGGAGATCGAGAGATCTCAGAAGTGCACAGAAATCCTAGTCAGCTCAAGGACGGAATTCTTGAGAGTTACGGAATAAAAGCATGTAAAGCAAATAAGCGGTGAAATTACCCATAGAAGCAACATTCTACACCCGCATGAGTGATGGAATTCACCTTCACCTCATCACTACTATGGATGAGATCAGTTGGCTCGTAACGTAAACTGAGACTTCAATTTCTGAGACTTCTAATTCCCGGATCTGTAGAGTTTTCTTTCGGCATCTTTCCTGTCGCTGCTGAGAACTACAATTCAAGATTCCCTTTCTAGCGGAGAGAATCCAACATAGAAAATTCCCACGAACGCTTCCGAATGCGCCACTCTTTGGAAGGACTCAAGAGTCAAATTTACAAAAATTTTCATGGTCTTCTTTTAAAGAAAGTGAAAGGTAGGTCAGCAAAGAATTCACTCTAATGCAGCCACATATAAATAAAATGCTGTAAATTTAGTGTTTTAAAATAATCTGAAAGTAACGGACTGAATTTCCTCCCAAATTTTCTTTTCCAACCTCTTGCTACATTATTCTAAACTCGATTACTCATTATTATGAGCTTGAGAAGCATAAATATCCGCTTCAAAGAAACTACAAAAGGGAAAAAATGAAGAAATGAAAGGATTCCTGATGATATAATTTATCACTTTTTATCAAAAGCAATTAATATGGTGATGGGATTTCATGCGAAAATTAACCTTGTTTCCAGCCCAGTTTTCCAGTTCGTACAATTAATTTCACGGAACATTTCCTCGTCAAAATCAAATGGGGTTATAATTATCCAAATTATTGTTACCGAAAATGGTAATTCGTTCGCTTCTCTGTTTCTTCGTTAATTCTACCGATACTCCTATGACATTCAGAAAACATTCAGTGTTGGCATTAAACTCCACTCCTATCCTCGGAACCCTCAAGCAACGAACACGAAAGTAAAGTATACAACAAGTACATACGTACTCGGTGTGCACAGATGCTTCGGAAATAATGATTGGTGAATTGGAAACATCTATCATATTATGTCCTACGGCAAGCAACGGCCTTTATGTACTCCTCCCAATGCTTACCCTTATCTATAACAAACTTGGCGGAACGAAATCTCCTCAGCAAAATACTCCTGCGCGCAGGTCAAAGATACCACCGCGGCGTGAGAATCACTCTCCTGTCAACCTTCTCCTCGGATGGACAGGAAGGGGAGAAACATCACGCAGACCTTACCCATGAAAATTTGGTGTTTAAACATCAACGAAGCAAAGCCTGAACGTAACTAATCAGCAGAGTGGTTAACCGCAGAGCATAAATGCGTAGCATAGTGCATGCCTTGTAGAAAGCTTTTTGTCGATGTGATATGTGCTGTTGCAAATGTACTACATGCTTTCGCGATCACTTCAATCATTCATACCTGAATAAAATAGGAAATCGTATGTTGCATAAATGAAACACTCTGGAATGCAGAGACTTCAAATTTTTTCGTTGTCGAGGAGGTCTGGCTTCGTGCAGCAACTTGAAGTGTGCTAAAAGCAAAATTAGAGTGTTGTGTCCACAATATGAATAGGAGTGGACGGAAACAGAATTTAGCGGTTTTCTTTGTAGTTCCTCGAGTTTTACCGTGTTCCCAAGGACACGAGCATTGCTTTATGCCTCAGCTTTAATTTGACTGAAACTGGTACCATTTAAGAACCAATTTGTAGCTGGAATCAGCTTATTTGGATGACTCAAGTAGGCTATCAGACATAACATCATGGTTTTTTGAGGTTCAATACGTCAGACAATAACTAATATGTATGATTTTATCGTTGGTTTACATGTTGCGACAAGAGGAAGCCTCGAACGATGCAAAAAAATGGAACAAAAGAGGACGAATTGAATTCAAATATCAGTTCCGATCCGAAGCACGTAGAGCAGGAATTGATTGAGAAGGCGTTTGCTGCCCTACTTGAATAGAACGCAATTTTTCTGACCACTCCTAAAAATATTCATTTTCTTACTGGCCATTGGTAGAAACATGCTTAAAGGAGTCTTGAGAAGGCTCTAATCGCATTTCAAATATTCCAGAATATCCTTACGAGTGTAAGCTGCGAAGTCAAAGTACTCATAGTGCCACATATGTTGTCGTTATGGACGCTTGGCCGGTCAACGTTATTTGTTTTGTAGAGTGCCGGATCTCGACGAGTTTTCTCATGGCTCAGAAAGTCACGGTATCTTTTCACTTCCTGGAATAATCAGATACTTGCGAGTGTGAAAATATGCAATAATCCAGCAAAGAAAACGCACACATCTGTGCGAAAACCTCCGTAAAAACATGGTGTATTATTCAGATTGAAAACGAGTACTTAGTTTATTTCTAGATATTTCTAAAAAATCGCGTTATGTGACGTGAGAATATAATTAATTCGCTAAAAGTGAAGTAGAATCTGTGAAAGGTTATTGAGTAGGGTTACTTTCTAAGAGAGACTTTATGTTGTGGGGCGTTCAAACTGAGTCGACCGTGGAGAAATATGTACGTAATTCTTCAGGAAAATAAGGAATCACTAAGTAATAAAGAACAAATTACATTGAGAAAAGAATGTACAGGATCCAAACAATTTTTTCACTTTCTCAATGTTTCTATAAGCAAGTAGGATATTTTCCAATGAAGTATATTGCAGCAAGGAGGTGGTAGGCACAATTAAAAAGAGATATCTTTAAAAAGGTACACTAGTCGTCTGTAATGTAATCTCAAGGACCTTTGAGACAATGTCTGGTTCTGCTCCGCTTTTTTAAATTGAAATAAAATGATCATGATAGTGATAATGACTAATTGTTCTGATAACTCAAAGCACTAAATTTCGAATATGAACTTCTTTGAAGAGAGCCTTCAAAGGAATGCAAGATTGGATGAAGACGTTTTTCAAACCTGCGCACCTGAACGCACGCAAAAACGCACCTAAGGATATTGCAATAGAAGATAAAATGTGGGAGAATTTGTGTAAGTGAACCTCATCTCTAGCTTCTCCTGCAGATTCTTTCACCACGCCAAATTCGTGATATGCTTTATCATAACACGCAGCAGACTCTTGAGAGCTGAATATTCAAGTAAAACCAATGAATAGGCTGCTTAGAGCACCGGAACATGCCACAAGACTGTGCGCTCTAACGCACCTCACAGAAACCAATGTGTTTCCCAGGCCGAGTTTTACAATGATTAGGAAGAGCGGAACCACCACGAATTCTGCAGTCAACAACCACACATCTAGCGTTTCTCGCGCATACCCTCACTACGTCAGATTCGTGATGCGCTGCTTTTAAGAGACGATGTGGATTGGAAAGGAAGAAAAGCTGAACGCTTTCAAAAAGTGACCTTAGAACTCCTTTTCCATTTCTACAGCACACCGTACACCTTAATGTCATTGAAGAGTGGGATTTTGAAAAGATGTAAAATTATCTATTCATTCCTAGTAAATCCGTCTGTATATGAAGATCGATAGAAACTTCTTTCATGTAACTCAAATCAAACATAATACTATTTGGGAAATACTGCTAACTCATAGAACAACAGGTGCTGTAGAAAAAATAATAACATTAATATTTTCTGTTCCTGCAGGTAATCGAGTTCTGATCTTTCAGAGGCTTGCAAGAATCTGTGCACTTAGTTTTCTTCTTGTTCAATTCAGTTTTATTTTCGTGAATCATATTGAAATTTGTCACACTGTTGCGCAAAGTTCAACAAATATCCTCGTAGTTATGTTGTAGTCCGTTGGTTATACGCTTTATTGAGACTAAATGATTATGAAAAGAACCATCTTCTTTTATACAGTAAAAGGACAAAGTGTCTTGGCGTTAATCCATCCGCTTGGGGTTCACTTCGAAATTCTGAATTGAATGGAATTGGTTCGCCACCACATTCACTCCAGTTCAGATTCGTTTGAGGTTTACGAACGTGTAACTGGCCTAACCAATGACTTGCAATGGCTAGCCGATGTGTCAAGCCAGTATTTTTATCCTCCCAGTCAAGTCTGGTATCAGTTTTTCCATCACTGAGGGATGGAAGGCTTGTTGAGCGGAGGGCGGATTCGAATCGATCCATAGATAGATTCGATTCATAGAGGAATAAATATTGAAGTCTAGATGAAATGATGACCAAGCTTAAAATAATTCATGGAAATATCTTGCGTTCCATTGCAGTATTCGCTATGGAATTTGTATTCTTGATGTTGGAATATGTCAACATCTGAAGGGCGCGTGCCGCGGGCATGGCATTTCCTGCAGCGTTCCTACACTGCTTTCGCCTCTAGCGCCCAAAGCCAAGGTTTTTTGTATTTTTTTTTTTACTTTTAGCACTGTGTATTAATATTTATTATAACACTTTTTGATATTAACATAACACTGGCTATATTATACTGTTTTAATTTATTTATTAAGTGTTCAGTTTGTTTCCTTAATTCTACTTATTATACTTGACTTTGTGATTGCTCTCTGAGCGATTTATTAGAGAAAATAAAGGGAGCGTTTGTTTTCAAAGGCATTACCCCACGAATCCGGGGCGGTATGGAGTTCCGATTACTAAAGACGATACGGGGTCGTAGATTGTAAAGACAGGTTGTATACCGTCCATTTCCTCCTAATTGCCGTAAAAAACAGCCGAAAGATGCGACGCGTGCACAAGGCGCTCTAATAGAACTCGTCGTAGAGAACAGCGTCCCGGAACGCTCGAAGTCCTATTGGGGCGTGTCATCTCTGAGCACGCATCGCACCTTCCAGGCCGTTTTTTTGTGGCAATTAGGAAAAATGAGCGTTATTCCTATCGTTGTCTGTTTCTGCAACCTGCGACCCTGCATGGTCTTTAGCCTTTAAGAGGTTCTTTTACGGGGCGTAGAGGAGGGGAGAGGGAGAGGAGGAGAGTTTTAAGGAGAGTACTTTCCCAACTATGCTTAACCGTGGCTATCGCTGAGCTGAGTTCATTCCATTTTCTCACAACTGTACATCAAAAGACTTTCTACTTGTACCATTCACAGATGCACAATATTAATGATGTAGGTAGCATTTTCGCTTGCCTATGCTCCAAGACTTTTATGATTCAGCCTAGTTTAACCGAAAAATTTGTATCTCCAATATTCAACATAGAGTCAGCTCAGAAATTTGAATCAGTGTTACTTTGTACGGCCAAACCATTTGGAGATCGAGTTAACAGCTTTGTTCCATGGTACCATCGTTATAGATCTGAGGTGGTTCCTGCGCGCTTCGATCAGGCACTTCAGGTCAAATAGACTACGTCACAGGAAGAAAACACCTCAATAAAATTCCCTGATTCTAATCAATTGAACGTTTAGAAGAAGGCGCCAGGCATATAACATAACGCTGTTAAGGTCGAACACGCATTTGTCGTAGTACACACCTCTGGATAACACCCACTTTTCCGATCTCCTTACAGGCACACTTCTGGTACCGTTATTCATTTGTATCCACGTTACATCTTGCGTTTAGAGCAGCACAGAGGTATCGAAAATGTAGTGAAGAAGATGAACATCGAGCTCCGTTTTTACCTTCGTAGCACCACCATTCTTTCTTCTTCAACGTATCCCTCAACAACTCCGTTTAGCAAGCGGAGGAAAATTAACCAACAAAGGCTCTACCGAAGACATGGCCAGCCAACTTGACCAGGACAGACGAAAATATCACTGACGCCTACACTGAAAACAACTACAACAAACACTGAAAACAAGAACTACATCTGATGCGGGTGATACAATCTTAAATGGGATATTTTTTCCACTCAATAAGCTCGTTTCATAAGCAAGAGGAATAGGCGGTCGGCGACATTGAACGCTCTGCTAAAGGGATGATACTCAAGTACCCCGCTTGGCGCAAATGAAAGAGGCCATTCAAACTTCTTTCATACATCATTCCAATAGCGGAAACTCTGTCACATTTACCAAGGAAAACACAATAAAGAAGTCCGGACACGTGATGCGTTCTAGTAATAACCGTTGCGTCAGAGCCGGGCGTTGCACGCTGTTTGTTCCAGAAAGGCGGCCGATCCGGTGACAACGAGATCCTTCAAAGAAAAAATGTACCGTTTGAAGGCGAAGATTCTGTCCAGGTACTGATCGTGGTTTGGTCCAAAGGAAACATCACTGGCGCCTGCTCGAGCAAATCCAAGAACAACGGAGTAGAGTTGATGTAAATGGTACGACCTTAGGTTAACTGTTTCCGATAGCAGTGGTTTTTGCCATGCAAATGATTACACCTCTTATGGACCATTCTAACGAAATTTGAAACGTCTGCTTGCTACAGCCACTTTATCTACAAATTGAACTTTTTTCAATGCATAATAATGCAGTATAGATGTTGTGTTTTGAAACAGCACAGTTCAGAAGCCGCAAGTTAAGTTAGACGAACTATGCTAGCCGCTCACGTTTAACTCAACGCGCTGTGATTTCTTTATATAGAAGATAAGTTTTCTCATGGAGCTTTTCCAATGTGCACAAGTTTTAAACGGCTTCTCCATGAAAAATCACTATCAAGAACAGTGAGTTTTAGCATGACGGTTTCCATCCAATTTCTGAATGTGCCGCCAACTTTTGTATTCTCTCCTATGCACGACAAATACGCGTTGTTTCGTCGAGCTTCATCTAATGGAGTATCTTCCGATAAGTAGTCAAGGATTGAATTAATATTAAATGCATTTCCATTTCCGGAGACATAGAAATTATGCTTGTGAACTTCCACAAGTGCATTAGTTATCTCTCCCAATTTAACGTTTTTTTGACACACGACCTGTCGTTTCTCTCCTCAAGGTGACCAGCTCACCAGCGCATGACTCTCTATTCAAATTCCGTGTCGAAATGGCAGGACGTTATTTTTGGTCCGAAACTGCTACGAATGATATAATTTCGCATATGCCAACTGAACTAAAAAATGACATTCCTGCTGAAATCGCAATGACTAACATGGATGCGAAAATGACAGAAAATGAGGGTGGTCCCACAATGATGTTCTGACGCTACCACAGATTTATCCGCATCATATATTATATTAACGACTACATTAGCGTTTGTCTGCATTACCCATTATATCAATTTCCATAGTACTTTCGCCTGCAATGTGTCCCAAAGCACAGTAATCCAAACTCCACAATATGTCAGCTTACTCGCTCCAAATTCAACCTTAGTGTCATCACCAGCATGGTGGATGTTTCTATGCGACGTAATCTGGACGGTCGTAGCAACTAAACACTGCCAGCACGAGGAAAGGTACATGTGGCGAACACCGCAACGCAATCGAAACGGTTCCGATGCCTCTACACTGCCATTGGCACGGTGCAGTGTTCTTGACGGCTGTAAGCTGTCTCACAGTTGTAAGCTCACGGCGGTTCCTTAGATGATGTTCGTGATGAGACGGCTCGTTCTATCGTCCTTTTTTTGAAGACAAGTTACGATGCAATAACAATGATAACAATGAAACGCAAATACCATTTTTAGGGCTGTTTTTTTCACGAGCGTATGACGAAAGATAAAGACTGGCTAAAGTATAGCAGCGCCCTAAGTCTGGCTCGGTACGCTACCATTCCTTTATATACAGAAGGTAGGAGAAAGCATTAAGGTAGAGTGTTCGTCTATTTGAGTTTCGATGCTTATTATTTGCCTCTATAGACACACCGAACAAGCTCGAGTTTTGCAAAACTCAGGGAATAAATTGGGCACCAACAAGATCAGAAATGCATACAAAGGGGAAGTTCTAGTAAGTTTCAAAGTCTTACAGAAGTTGTCGACAAGTCAAGTCGACGAAGAAACATATTGTTTAGTCTGTAAAATGTTAGAATAGAAGTTGTTGTTCATTTCTTGATGTAATGTTTGTATTCGCACTTTATCGGTACATAGATCTTGGATTGTGCATTGTACCATATATAAGCAGTAGATTTCCTCATTAGGGACCCTTGGCGTGCAGTAAGGATAAAGTAGTACAAGAGACAAGTGTTTTTATCCCGTACTCCTAGACAAGTTGATTCACTAGTATTAAGTCCCGCGTGGCATTAGACAAGTTTAGCTCAATTCTACATGGTGCAACGGTACAATACAGAACTCAGGTAGGTCATTTTTTAAAAATTTTCTTCACGTTCCATTTGCGTTCCTTTTCTCTCTCGTTCATCTCCTTTGGGACAAGTATCCTAGGGAATTTGCCTTACGTTACCTGGTATCTACAGGGCTTGAGCATGATGTCGTACAAGTTAGCGACTCCTAAGCGATTACTTAACGCGCTTCAAAGAAGACGGATTAGAATCCACTAGATCCCCCTTTCGCCACTTTCGGGCGTAGAGGGAGAAATTTTACCAACCTTTATTCGAAGCAGTCTTCAGAGGCTAGAGGAAGGGGCTATAGAAGCAGCCAGACCAAAAATTAAACGACAATTAGAAGATTACGCTGCCGTTTTGGCTAGCTTAACAGAGCCACTACCAAAACACACGGACGAGTTTGAGGTGTATTCGTCTAAGGCGCAAGACTCTATAACCTTGGTCTTCGATTACACACTGCAACATCAAGCTCAAATACGAGCATTTCGTTCCCATGCTCGTCACCCACAAAGAACATTTAACTCCTCAACAGACCCTAGCCGTGCAAGCGGACCGATTGAATCAACATTACCTTCACTTGAGACAAGAACGCCAATTCCACAATTTAGCGGTAACATCTGGGAATGGGATAACTTCTGGGAATTATTCCATTCTAATGTGCATTCGCAGAACCTCTCTGAGCTCCACAAGTCTAATTACTTAACGCTCTTAAAAGGGAAGCTTCAGAGTCAGTAAGAAAATTCCAAATCACGAAAGAAAACTATGAAAGCCCCCGAATTTCTAGGAAGAACAATTATGGAAAGTCAGTGGAGCTCGTGTTCAGAATAATTAATCGATTGGACAATTACTTCCTCCGGTGACCCGCTGTACGTGATCAACGTAGGCTGTTCGAAACAAGTCCAAGTAATAATAACGCAGTTAGCACAAAAAGGCGAAAATGTGAATAGCCAATGGGTGATAAGACAAATATTGTCAAAAATTCCTAATAATGTTCAACGCAAAATCCTCGTGAAAAAGCAAACGACCGTGATGGACAATCCTTTCAGTATGAAAATCTTTTTCAGTTTCTAGAGGAGGTCATCTCCAACGAAAAACTGGTGTCCCTTTACACTGGAAAAGAATGTTCGTCAAATACACCCAACATTGATAAAAGACCAAGACACGCAATAAATCTACAAGTACTTTCCTGCAAGTACTGCGAAGGCGCTCACAAGTCATTCGACTGCGACAAGTTTAGAACGCCTCAGGAAAGAATGAAATATATCCGGGATCACAAGGTATGCTTAATATGCTCCTTTTCGTAACACACTACAACAGAATGCAAAAGAAGTGCAAGTTTCAGGTGTCAGTAGCGACACCATACTAAGAAGAAAAACCCAAACGTTTGAACATTTAAAACGTTTAAACGGTTAAAACGTTGATTAAACGTGAAAACGTTTAAACCAACAGCGAAGATGAATCTTCTTAGCCAAGAATCAAGTCCTAGTTCACCAGAGGAAAAAAACATTCCCGAAAATCCAATCAGAAAAATATCTGGAAAATGAGCAAACTACCTTTCTGCCCACAGGTATAATGACAGTGATGAATCTTACCACAAAAGAGTTCAAGAAAATTCCAGTTCTTTTGGAAACGAGCGCTGAAATTTCCTTTATCGACACAGCACATTCTGAGGAATTGCGCCTTCCTACAATAAAAGAGAAAAAATGCGTCTTCATACTTTCGGCTCTGATCAGATACAGAAAACAAGCTCCCGCAAGGTCTCACTTGAAGTATGGGACGCGGAAAGCCCAATCCACTCTCCCTAATCTTGTTTACACACGACATTTTAACTAAGCCATTCGTAACTGCTCCAGTTTGTATGGAAGGTGTTGACTTCATTCGACAGGAAAACTTGCCACTTAATCTCAGATCCGATAGCTCAACCGTAAAACCGTTCATTCTTCTCGGTTGTGATCAATTATGGACGCTGATGAAAAATGATGAACCACACGTACAGCTTCCATCTGGACTACATTTAGTTCCAACATGCCTTGGACATATATTAACGGAACAAGTTAAAACATCAGTACAAGTAGAGAGACATGATGACGAACTGAACAAATGAGATGAATATTGGACACTTGAAAGACAAGTAAATGTAGTTTCTTCTGATATACGATCTGATAATGAGGAGAATGAGAAGTGGGAAAAGTACTCCTAGAAGTGGTCAATAGAGTCAGCTGGCACAAAAGGGTATTCCATTTTAGAGAAAGAGAGAGAAAACGATAACCTACCGTCAAGTTTAGGAGAGATTCAATCAGACAATAGAAAAACGACATGATGGATATTATGTTCGATTCTTGGAAGAATGTGAACATCCCAATACCCGATAACATAGCAATAGCAATGAGTCGATTAGTCAGCGTCAGGAACTCATTGCAGACGGATGAAAATTTACTGGACAGATATAATGAATTATTCCAAGAGCAACTTCAACGATAGATCTTGGAAGAAGTTCCGATCACGACAAAATCACAAGTATCCAACGTCCATTATATTCCTCACCAAGCAGTACTAACGCCACATAAGACAACAACTAAGCTTCGAATAGTTTACGATGCGTCTGATCATTACAAAGGGTGTTCATCGTTAGACGACGATTTGCATTGTGGGTCACTAATCCTACCACAACTGTTTGGGGTACTCCTTTGATTCACGATTGGACAACTAGCTATAATTTCAGATGTGGAAAAAACATTTTTACAAGTTCGCCTCCACGAAAAAGACCGCGACAGCACAAGATGTTTGTGGTTACGTAACCACAACTTACCACCCACATCAAATAACATTCAAGTACTCCGATTCACTAGAGTAACTTTAGGTTTAATAACATCTTCACTCCTTCTAGCTGGAAGTATTCATTTTCATCTCGACCAATACAGGGAGGATGACCAGCTAGTAGCAGACATCAAAGACATCTTATATGTTGACAACCTCATTTCGACTGCGGATTCGCTGGATAATTCACTATACTCTACTCGCGAACAAAACAAGTGTTTAACGAGTTAAATATGAATCTTCGTGAATTCGTATCAAACCATATAAAGTTAAGGTCCAAAATCTCGCCCAAGGATAAATCAGCGGACACATTACAGAAAGTACTGGGCATTACATGGAATCCAAGACCCGAATTTCCAAATTTCCAAATCCAAATCCAAGACCCAAAATTCCAAAACCCAAAGACCCAAATTTCCAAATTTCATGCTAACCAAAATTTCCATCGAATCTCACAAAACGAATGCTAACAAATACGATAGCATCCATATATGACCCAGTGGGATGGCTGATGCCACTGCTACATAAGGCAAAGGTTTTTCTCAGAGTTCTTTGGAAGGAGGGATATGAATGAGTCACAACTTTTTCATAACTTCACAAGGAATCGTGGATGCGAATCTGCTCCGAAATGGAAGGCTGCACAAAAAAACCTACCCGGATGTCTTTGTGCAAAAGACAGAGAATGTGTACTGAAAACCTTTGCCAACGCAAGTATTGAAGCTATGGAGAGAAGTGTCTACTTACGCACAGATACTTACTTAGATACTTAGATGGCCCGTCTGCACTGGATGTGCGGGCCCCAGCATCTCTTCCACTCGTTTCGTTCCCTCGCCATTGTCATCCAAGATGTTCTCAAGCTTCGTGAGTGACGTTGACGAGGTCCTTGAGCCGTATCCAGCTGAGCTCTCAGCAGGTCCATCCGTGCAGCGAACACGTCACCCCATCTCGTTGGCGGTCTCCCTCGGGGGCGTTTAGCGTCCCTTGGGGTCCACTCTAGCGTTCTTTTAGTTCATCTATCGTCGATTCTTCTTATGATGTGACCGGCCCATCCATGTTTTGCTTTCGATACATATTCCGCTGGGTCGCGAAGACGGGACATTCCTCTTAAGTCGGAGCTACGAAGACCGGCAAGGTGTTGTGTGCGCCGGTTAAACTTCAGGAGACATCTCTCAAGAGCTCTCTGAGTAGAAAGTAGCTTCTTAGACGTGGCCGCGGTGTCTGCCCATGTCTCCGTTGCGTAACAGAGCGATGGAAGGACTGTCGAGTCAAACAGATGGGCACGAAGATCATGGTCCGTCAGTTGGTTCGTAGCTTCCCTGACGGCTGCGAATGCTGCCCATGCTGCTCTCATTCTTCTAATCAGTTTTCCTTCAAGTCGTTTTCCATATTCATAGAACGTCCGAGGTATACGTATGACGAAGTTTCCATGATTTGGGAGCCTTCAAGTTGTACTCCTCGGTCCTCGCAGTAGGCGTTCTTCATGAACAGTGTCTTCTTTCTGTTTATTCGTAGTCCAGTTCTCTTCCCTGCTTCGTTCAATTCGTTGAGCATCGTTTCTGCTTTATTGGTACTGCTCGAAAAGAGAACGATGTCGTCCGCGAAACGAAGGTTCGAAAGAAATCTTCCATCAACACGTATGCCCCTTTCTTCCCAGGATAGTGATTTCATTATCCATTGTAATCCAGCCGTGAACAGCTTCGGCCATATAGCATCGCCTTGTCGTACTCCCTTTCCAATGGGTATAATGAGAGGGCGGTGGAAAAGCTGTATCCTAGTCGTGCATCGATCGTAGCAATTGGCTAATGTCCTCACATACGACGCGTCTACACCTTGATCGACCAGTGCTGACAGTATTGCATTCGTTTCTACGCTGTCAAAGGCTTTCTCATAGTCGACGAAGGTTAGAACAAAGGGCAGACGGTATTCCCGGCAAACCTCTATGACCCTCGACACGGTCTGGATGTGGTCCAAGCAGCTGAACCCTTGGCGGAATCCAGCTTGTTCTTGAGGCTGGGCTTCATCCAGCGTCCTAGATATGCGCGTGAGGATGATCTTGGTGAATACTTTGTATAACACGCTCAGCAAGCATAGCGGACGGTAGTTCCGAAGGTCCTCTCGGTCACCTTTCTTATGGATAAGAACGGTTCGCGAGGTCTTCCACTGGTCTGGGCTCCTTTCTTTCTGAAGGTAGGATGTCATGTGCGCTGCTAAGATTACATGAAGCGGATGGCCACTAGCCCGAAGAAAGTCTGCTGATATAAAATCAGGTCCGGGGGCTGTGTCAGGTTTCATGCTCTTGATAGCGACTCGTACTTCCGAAGGGAGAATCCGTGGTGGAGCTTCGCCAGTGGGGATGATTGGGGTTGACACAGGAGTTGATGAACGGAAAAGGTTCGAGTAGAACCTCTCCGTAATGATTTCCATCTCACGACGAGAAGACGTGCGAGTCCCGTCTTCGCTCAGCAAGGTTGCTAGCGGAATATTATATTAGTGAATGTCCTCGCGGCACTTCTCTAGACCTGTCCTTTTTGTGTTGCTTCCAGAATCTTCTTCTGCCTGTGCTTCAAAAGATCCTCCTGCAAAGCTTTTCTGCAGCTAGTGTTTGCTGCTAACCGCTCACTGTGCGATGCATTCGGATCTAGCCTCAAAGCCCTTCTTCTTTCCAACAATTCCTTGGTGGTCTTCGAAATTCGATCCAAGTTTGTCGTGCGCGGCTTCGAGGCACGTTCAGCGCAGGCTCGTAATCCTCTGAGCAGCATCTCGTAGTCCACGTTTGGGTCCTCCTCAGTGTGCCAGTCACCTTGGGACAAGGAGTCCTCGAGTACGCAATCGTCGTAGACGACTTCTTTTCTCCTTCGTTGCCGATAGCAGATGTTCTTTTCCATCGTGTGGCTAAGTCGTATTTTCGCACGAAGGAGACAGTGATCAGGACCACTACAAAAGGATGGCACTACTGAGACGTCAAGTAGACACTACCTCCGGTTGGTGAATATGTTGTCGATCTCCGCACGAGTCGCGCCATTGGGCGATTCCCATGTTCACCGACGATGATCTTTCTTCATGAAAAGAGAGCTTCCATGAAAGAGGCGAGCGGCGGACAACAGCCCGGCGAGACGATTGCCATTTGCATTCCGGTTCTCTAGTCCAAATCTTCCAATCCTGTATTCCTCTTCTGTGGCCTTTCCTAGTTTTGCGTTAAAGTCTCCGACAACGAATTTGTAAAAGGACCTCGTTGCAGACTACTTCCTCCAGCTCCTCGTAAAACGCGTCCAATTCGGATTCATCAGCTGCTGATGTTGGTGAATAGTAATTGATGATACTGATAGATTTTTTGGCGCAGAGGGCGGAGGCGAAGAATGGCCAGACGAGGTGACAGGATCTCGTGAGAATCGACGAGATGGACGACAGATGGGTGCACAACAAAACCAACACCGCTCACATCTCGCGACGGAACCTTCTCTTCACGAATGACGAGTGTACCGTTATTCATCTGTCGTACGTCGCTCCTTCTGCACTTGGTTTCCTGCAGAGCAATCACGTGAAATTTGATACGCCCTGCAGCTCCGAGAAGGGCATGCAGGTCAGCGTCTGTGGACACTGTTCTCGCGTTGTACGCACACAGTCTCAGTGGCGAGTCGTGCGTGTGTCGCCTTGGTCCAGAATCAATGACGTCCTGAGCAACCTGAGATTTGATCGCCTCTCACCGGTCGCCATACCGTCCGACGTCTGAGACGGCAGGGCCCAGTGTGCAGGGTACTGAGGCAGTGAATATGCTGGAGTGGCAAAGAGACTTTTCCCCAAACTAAGCAGCCATGCCACGGCGAGCTTAGCTTTCACCACAGGTCGTCGCCCAACCTATATGGATCAGGGAACCACCTAGCGACATTTTGCCAAGACGGTGGTGAATCTTAGCAGTGGTTTACTCTTAGCTAGGCTTCCGATTCCGAGAAGTCGGAATGTCGGATGTGTCGAACTCCTTCTCAGCTTGGGAGACCCTGCCGGAGGACGAACCTCCGCTGTGCATCGCAGTTCGACGCCCAGTGTCACATCCACGCTACTATGAGGTAGTAAACCGTTGTGGAGACGCACAGATACCACCACCAATATTGTCATCGCAAGAGGCAAACTGCCCTCCATTAAAAACGCTTCAATAACAATACCAAAAATGGAGCTAGATGCCGTAACCGTGAAATTTTGTTTAACGAACTCCGTACAGTGCTTCGAATTCAATACGTCTGTTTTTTTTTTGGGATTCTAAGATTGTACTAAGCTGGACAAAACGTTGACCACTAAACAATGTAGGAATCAGGATCTTTAATAGATTAACGGAAATCGCAAATTTACACGGCACCTACAAGCTATGGGTTTCATGTCCTCTTCAGCCACATCGCCATTCAATACAATGCGCCAGACTGCGCAACGCAAGGTCTGACCCAGACGGAACTAACTGATCACTTTTAGCGGACAGGGCCATATATTCTCCGCGATCTTCAGAGACTTGGCCTCTCATGTTCCAAGTGTTCGATCATAACATTAGCTCGGAAACAGAAATTCTGGAAGCAGTTGCCCGTGAAAAGAAATCAAAAACCACGGCACCAGCTGACAACCATAGGTATTTCCTGACGAAGAACAACGATTCGAACATCGTCAACAAAACGGAGCTTTTCTCTTCTCTATTCACTTCAAAACATTAAGCGAATTGTAGCGCTTGTCCTATGCTACATCAGAACGCTAGTATGTCGAGTAAATGCAAGAAGAAACTGTTCAATCAAGCTCTTTCCACTTTTCGAAGAAGTAGCTGTGTATAGCCATTTCCATAGCTGGGAAAATGCAACTAAAGCTACACTAGCAATGAAAAATTACTCCAGCCATTCTTTAGTCCTTGAAACATCTGAACGTCAAACCCGTTTCAAACGACTTGTTTTGATGTTTTGGACGTTTGGACAAAAGTGATCCAGACGAGGAGTCGAAAAGTCCATCAATAGTTCTTCAAAGTTCCTGGCTAGCGGGAGCCATAATTCGCGACTGTCACAATATTGGACATCCAGAGATAAGCCACACTATATCAATAGTGCGACAATCTTTCTGGATTCCCAAACTACTAACTAAGTAACGCGATTTATTCGGCACTGCATACAATGCCAAAAGATCAACAATGTGCCCTACAAGTATCCCGAACAAAGTGATTTGTCAGAGCAAAGGGCGCTTCTCACGGGTTTGAACACGTAGGATTGGACTATTCTGGGCCACTATCCATCCTTCATTGCGATGATACAGAAGTGCTATAGATATTTAATAACATGCATGGCGACAAAACTCATACACCTCGATATCGTTTCCGACCTCTCCACCACAGCTTTTCTCATGACGTTACGCCGCTTTTTTGCACGACGCGGTCTATTCAAGTCTATAACAAGTTTCAACGCTCTCACATTCACATTAGGAGAAACGATTCTTAACGAATGTCTCCATGCAATCCAGAATGATCTTGCAGTGAAGTGAGCGATAACGAACCGTGAAATCCAGTGGAAACACATAACACGTCTCCACATGGCAAGGGGGTTTCCAAGAGAGACTGATCAAATCAGTAAAACACCCTCTTTACAAGTCAGTGCGCCAAACAAAAGTAACCTTTGAACATTCGTCTACATTGGTAACTGAGACAGAAGGGCTTCTCAATACGAGACCGCTCTAATATGTGGGATCACAATCACAATTTGAACAAGTTTTACGTCCTTCTGACTTCGTCCAGAAAGAATTCGAAGTTCCTCATCCGTTGGATGAAATTACCAATGATGAAGACGACCCATCCTATTTTCCATCCTAGCGAACAAGTCTCCATCTGAACTAAGCAGCAAGCTATACAAGCTTTACAAACATCATACAAGTTAACTGAGAAGTTCTGCAAATCTGGAGATCTCAGTATTTGCTTGCTTTGCGAACTAGAGGTGGAAAGAAACAAGAGCTTGCGTCATCTTCCCAGAAAAAAAACAACATTGTGCTTATTAGTGAACCAGTGCAACCTCGACGCTCATGGAAGACAGGAAGAGTGGAGGTTCTGGTAATGAGCCCAGAAGGGGTTGTCCGCAATTGCCGTGTTACCGTCTTATCGCCAAATACGTCGACCTCTAAATTTCCTAATTCCGCTTGAACACTATGCAAATTAAAACGGAAGTGAACCTCCAGAACAGGCAAAACAGCGGCAGTACAAGTTTTACCATCCGGTATAGTTAGAGGACTTATCAATTCCAAAAATCTCCCTGAACAAGTAGAAAATGTTAATCGGGAGTCAAGTCGATACAATCTTTGACCTAAGAAACAGGTAGAGTACAAGGAAATGCTACCAACTATTCCCATAACAGCATCTACTTTGATTCTAAGCATTCTGCTACTTCTGGCAACTGTGTACGGATCTTCAGGCCAAGAAAAGACTTTAAAGCACCTCTCAGTTGCCAGACGAATAGATTGCATAAGTGGGGCGTCGAAGTTATTTCGCCTCCACACATACCCCATACCAGGTATGCGCCAAAAAATTTTGTAAAACCTATGAAGATCCGCAAGAAAACGAGAGAGTGCAATTCCTTCCACAAGTTTTACTACATGATCATCAAGTGAAGTGAAAATTCACGAAAAACGAAACTACCACAGTTGTTGCAACAATTTGTCCGGCTGCAGCCTTTTGCGAAAATATCGACTGCGTGTTCTGCTCCGCTGCAATATTCAACCCAGAGTGCTGGCCACTTAAAGTTATCTTAGCTGTCACAATTCTCCTCTATCTCATCTTCACTAGATGTTACGTTTTTCCATACGTACCTATCGCACTCCACATACCGGTACGTATTCTAGCAAGTTTTATCCGCCGTTGTGCGGGAACCCTGATCACTGGTATTGCCCAAAGGGCAACCCGCGGAAGAGGAGTTCGTCAGCTTCCAGTTGATCTAATCGAACTCTATGACTATACTAAATATGTGCATTCTGGTTGTGGAAGGAAGTCAACAAGTAGACTTATTCTCTCACGTATCGACCATTTGCTCACATTCCAATGAAGAAGAAATATGCAAGATTCAACTTTTGGAGATACTGAAAATTAATCCATTCAAAAGACAAGCTTGTTTTGAGTTACATCGTAATTCAACTTCACTGCATAAAATTCACATTCAGTGGAAGTCGCACACTTTGATTTGCAAACCTGAAACAGAAGCGTTCAGGCGCGATACTAAATGCAATATAGCTGACAGCAAACGCTGCCCTTATACGGGCTCGTGTAAGGGTGGAAAGTGCGCCGACGTTAACAGCACCATTTTGTTACCAGAATTAAATCGTTGAAAGAAGTACCCTGGGATTTCGGCATGTGTAGAATCCTGCGGAGGACTTGGATGTGGCTGCTTTTATTGGAGCTCTGGATGCTGTTTTACCGAATTCATTTAACTCCCACGACTCCACAGCTATACAAAATATTCCACTGCAATCAATGGAGGGAGGTAGCGAAAGTAAAAGTAAAATATCGATGCCATACAAGGAGCAATCCAGTCCTACATGGCACATATGCAGCCGAACGTCCCAATCTCATGGAATTTTTTTCACATACACTTTGAGCTCCATAACAGCTTCTCCAATACCCTTTCTAAATACGTCATTCATCTCGGATGGAAATCACACTGTCGTCTGGGATACACACTTGAGACTTGTTTTTCAGTGTCCGAATCACAAATCAGCAGAATGCCTCAACTGTGATGTTGTCGAAGACTGTATATGCTAGCAGAAACCCAAGCCAGTTGTAAATGCGAGGATGTTGATATCTCCGCTTGGTTTAACAATATCCAACAAGACTTCCTTAATTCTGCCGCCAATATCATTTCGGCAAACAGAAAAGGGACAAGTTCAAGCGACGATTACAACTAATCTACGGGGATGCTATCGATCTCTGAAGGGAGCGCAAGCACAAATAACTTGCACTTCCACTAAACTAACTAACTCAAGCAGAAATAATATGTCCTACAAAAAGTTTCACGGTACCTTGTAACGAACAAGGAAAAGTCTCGAAACTACAATTCAGTAACACTCACAATCTCTCTAATCATCCTAGTTGGACTGCTAGCTCTATCCTATTTCTACCTGTCTAATTGCTGCATACAAGTTGCAAGGGCTATACTCACACCTACCATGCAACTGGTACGAAAATGTTGCCGCCTATTATTAGGTGCCTTATGTTATTTTCGGAACAAGTTTGCTTCTAAAACACACACCAAAGTTCTCTAAGCTCCTTCATAGCAGAAAAGACATCTTAAACTGCTACAAGGTCTATCTCTGTACATACCGAGTAGTCCCAAAAGCACTATCGGCTTCACCGCTCCTCATAACTGTACTTTTCAGCATCATGATCAAAGACATGGATTACGATCTTGCGAACCTTTCAATATTCGTGAATGGAACAGAAGCAACGGCAAGCTGTCTCGAGAATGACCTTACACTGACGCTAGATTGCCAGAATAGACAAGTTGATACGGCGGCAACAATTTGGGCAGAATGGACACATCTGAAAGGAGATCCGTCGCTCACCTTGGGAACACCAGGAGATCAAGTTGTTATCCAAAATCGGATACCTTGAGCCGCAAGTGTGGTAATGAGAAGATCGTACGACTGACTTCCATCCATTTGTTGACAAGTAAATGGCATGAAGGAAAACTTGATCTTACCCGACTATTGGAATGGAATCAAGGTCAGGGTGGAGCTACAAGTGTTGATGAAATCTTTCATAAGGCCAATGAAGCAGCGAAACGCCTTCTTATCACTGAGGTCGGAAATGCTCTCGAAGAAGCCGAACGAAACATGTATGACTCTAGAATTCACAGCAAAACGGAACTTTTCAAGAGATTAGCATGTATGCAACAGAATAAAATGCAAGAACAACAACACGAAATAGAAGTTTTAAGACAACAAGTTTGAAACCTAGAAGACATGATACATGCGAAGTCCAGAGGCGAGGAATATGAGGAAGAATCAAATTCCCTAAACTTGCCGATGGAAAAGAGTAGGCAGGAACTGACTGAATTGCAGGTACAAGTTGAATATGAGGGACGTAGTTGCGAGGACAATCAGACTGACTAGGATGACTATGTCGACGCTGACAACCCAATTTCGCATCCAGACTATCTTGAACAAATGATCGATGACATGGAGGCATATTCCGACGATGAGATCATGGAAAAATGCAGCGAGCCTGGCTCAGAAGATATTTCAAGCGATGATGACGAAACAAGTGAGAAAGATGAAGTACACCAGGAGATATGGAGACATAAACGATTGCGCGAAGATCTACTGGGAATGGAACAAGTTCTTGGGGCTTTCCCATTCCAAAAAAATTGGGGAAAGCTCGAAAGGAATAGAAGCTTGGGTAAAATGCTCATTCTGCGATAGGATCGGACAACACTACTCCGACTCTTGCCCACATGTAATAGACGGGGACAAACGCTACAATATTGTCCGCAATCGTGGCCTTTGCCGGCACTGTCTGGTCAATCGTCCAATGGAGAGATGCAAGTTTAAACCAAGATAACCTAGAGATGCAAGTTTAAACTTTTCTTTTCAGTATCTAGGAAGTGCTGATATTTTGAACGTATCAGAGAAACGATTGCAGAAGACCTGATTCCTGATGACAGAGGTCACCACCGCACCTTATGCAGCGTCCCAAACGCAAAAACAATTCTACACGAAAACATCAATGCAATCAGAAGGCAGTTCGGAGGATAACCAAAAAACGCTGAGCGGGGAGTGTCGACAAGTCAAGTCGACGAAGAAACATATTGTATGATCTGTAAAATGTTAGAATAGCAGTTGTTGTTCATTTCTTGATTAAATGTTTATATTCGCACTTTATCCACATATGTATAAATTTTGGATTGTGCATTGTATATAACCAGTCGATTTTCTCGTTAGGGATCCTTGGGGGTGCAATAGGGATAACGTAGTACAAGAGACAAGTGTTCCTATTCTGTACTCCTGGACAGGTCCATTCACTAGTATTAAGTCCCGCGTGGCATTAGACAGGTTTAACTTAATTCTACATAGTGCATCGGTACAATACAGAACTCAGGTAGGTCATTTTTTTGAAAATTTTCTTCAAGTTCCATTTGCGTTTCCTTTTTTTCTCGTTTATCTCCTTTGGAACAAGTATCCTAAGAAATTTGCGTTACGTTACCTTGTATCTACAGGGTTTGAGCATGACGTCGTACAAGTTAGCGACTCCTAAGCGATTACTTACCTACTACTCCAGTAAACTTGAAACAATTTTAACGCGCTTCAGTTCCCTACTGCAGTCATTGCGTTCCAACCAAAATATCGCTGTACTCAACACGCAGTCTGTATGTCTTATTATTCAATACATGTTATTTAAAAGTGCTGATAAGTGGGTCGCTTTTTTTTCAGAAACAGTCTTTCTGGCATCCGTAGTTGTCCCCTAGGAGACCTGCCGTACTCGAGCTAGCAACGGGTCACCCGAATGGCACATGTTTTCCAGAACTTTTTCCACCTGGTAAAAGAGCTTCTAATTCAAAATGACTTTTTCGGGTGCTTGCCAGTATCTAGAAGCATTTATCAGCTTTTCTCCATGCACTTCCATGGCGCAGTCTAGGGGAGAGAGCAAAGCGAAGAATATGTAAACAAGCTTCGTACAAAATCAATGCTATGGAACAAAAACAAACAAAAATGGGCGATAAACATAGCATTGGTTTGAAGTCATTGGAAAGCAATCACTAAGAATTTGAAAATTTCTCGCTCCGGGACGTGATTTAGTGAACAACTATAGGAACATTTTTCAAAGAAAATGAAGAGCATACACTCACATCGTTAAGGTCGTCAAGACGTCGAGTAAGGGCTTCCACACACTTTCGAGAATGCTCGCAACCCTAAAGATCACCAAGTTAAATTGTGTACTAAGTCCAGTTTATTTCACTCGACTAAAGTCAATCCATCCAATGGAAATTATTTCATGTTGTTAAAAATGGTTGCAAATACATAGTGTATCAAAAATCAGAAATCCAGAAGTTAATTTCTAAATTTTTTTCTTGAACAATTTCTGAAGATGAAACAACTAGGTTGCTGCCTTCAAGTCAATTTTAAAGCCTGCTGATAAGGATGCAGCGATTGCGAACATTTGAGGCTCATCGCGGCTAGGCTCTGGAAACCATTATTAAGATGTTCTATCGCACACTCGACAGAAGGAATTAGCAAAACCGTAAAGACGAACGGTTTTACACTGCATTCTAAATCGAAGAAGCGTTCTAGTCGCATAAAACCGCTACACTACTAAGGTTTACTAACAACAAGTCATCCCTTGAAACCTGATTAACTATAATTAGTTGTATTCTGAGGTCACAAATTATACGTAGGCGATCGATTCATCATACTACTACTACTCCATTCCATGTGCTTTCTTTATATTCAATATTACAAGAGCTACAACTTCATTTATTTTTTTTACCATTTCAAAACTGTTCAGATTATTGTATGTGTAGGAAACCTTCGCATTCTTCTTTTGGTCCTGTTTATTTGAGTTTCTGAACTTTATCACATAATGATATAATCATCATGCTATATAATAACGCGCTTAGTCCGTGTGTGTATATATGTGTGTGTGTGTTTATTTGTTTGTTTGTTTGCATGTCACGAAAATACTCCATAATGATGCAAAACTCTATAAGGGTAAGGTGTCGAACCATCGCCATACACCTGAAAGTCGAGTACTCTACTTCTTCACCATTATCCAAACCTATGTAGCTACCCATGTTGTCTTTGATAAGGCAAATTAGCTTCTCTCATATGTTCATAATAAGGGTAAATAAACTTTTATGTGTATGTATACTTCCAAATTTGCAAACTATCATCCTGTATAATAACGGGCGTATTCTTTCACGTGTGTGCGTCTGTGTGTGTGTGTCTCAGTTAAGAAATCCCAAAAAGAGGGAGACGGATGCCGTGGCGTCGGTTTGGTGCGCTGGAGCCCCAACGCGGTAAAGTTGGGTGAGGCAGGTCCTACAGCGTCGAATTCGTGCTCCAGAGCCAGATAGCTGTAAAATAGGGTGGGACGGGTCCCACAAAGTCGGAATGATGCCAGGAAGCTATAGAGTGGGGAGGGACGGTTTCCACTGCGTCGGATTGGTGCGCGGGAGTTACAACGCGGTAGAATGCGTTTCTACGGTTCCTTCGGAGATCTACTTCCCAGCATATTTCTTGATGCTGCTAACATCCTTTCTTCAAAAAGAGGAAACACACGTGAGAACGGCTGATCAAATACAATGCATAGTTGTCAACAGTTTACGCGATGTGACGTAAAACGTTATTTTTGTCACTACGATGGTGGTATTCACGTCTTCATGTTAGCACATCATTCTTTGTTAATAGCTGAGAACGGAGGAAACTCATACTTTGAATGATGTTTGCGAATTGTGGGAGTTTGAGAGAAACATAGATATAAAGTCAAGATTGATTGCTCTCCAAATATAGAACCGAGCGTTTAGGGAGAATCTTTCATCTTCGGGTAAAAAATTGAAGAAACCGTTGGTAGAAAAAAGCAATTGTAATTTTACAAAAATGTCGCTACTGTTACTCGTTATTGATTGATGAAGGCGAGCGAAGCGAACAGCAAAAAAAAGCCTAAGTCCGGCTTCAGCTGGAGGTTCAGGCTGCAAATGTAATATTGGGGATTGTCACTCAATGCTAAGAAACAAGAAAATGGCGGATTTGATACAAATAGAATTTGTCATCTGAAGATAATCTATTTGTGTAAAAGTTCGACCTTCGTTGAATTTTGGGATATTTACCACAACTTGCCCATTTTCATGATATTTGTGACAACGATTGTGAGATTTGCTGCTTCCGTTGCAAAGCTAATTCATTAACCAAGCGGCCCAGGAGGGACGTCACTAATCACAGCACGGAGTCAGCTTTCGATCCCCACAACCTTTGTATAGGAACAAGGTCATTACTCTTCCTTCCAGCAACTATGCAGTGCTGCCAGCCTGCTTTGCTTTGAATCCTCCAAGGCGCTTCTTTCTTTTCTGCGAAGCTCATTTCGATGTTCCGAATTATTTGAGTCATAATCATGGTTGTACACATGGGAAGGTTGGCTTTGTTATTGGAGTTAATGTTCACTCAACTTGGGATCAATCGCAG
This sequence comes from Necator americanus, assembly GCF_031761385.1. Taxonomy (NCBI): domain Eukaryota; kingdom Metazoa; phylum Nematoda; class Chromadorea; order Rhabditida; family Ancylostomatidae; genus Necator; species Necator americanus. Next base: position 24,005,515 of record NC_087376.1, read on the forward strand.
TGTACAGATTGAGAGCCCGGAACTAGATGGGAATGTTACAAAAGGAAGGGAGGACCTGTTTGTTTTTGCTTTTGACCTAATAAAAATGCAACCTGTGATGTAAATTTCTGTGCTTCAAAAGTTCAACATCTGACAATAACAAATAACATTGAAACTCTCTAAATATTGCCCATGTTCGACTGTCTTTGAATATTGGCATGTTGAAGTGTAGTTTTTAATTGATTTTCTTTAGTTGTAGTCAAGATTGGTGTTGATCCTCCTTTATTGAATAACAGCCAACGTTTCGGCGTTACCGCCCTCGTCAGAGCCTGAAAAAAAAAAATCAAAGCCATCAGTGATTTGTCCTCTCAAGCGCCTCATCACTCTATAGAAACCATTTAAACGATAGGTGAACTAAAACAGGGACACGTCAGCTAGTGCTTACCTCATTTACTAGATCTGGTTACGCAACAGACCGCCACCTACCACAACTATGAGTCACAAAGGTTTTTTTTGTCATAGAAACCTCACCGCACGCCCCGTAAATCAAAACCCACATAGCTTTTGATATGGGGATAGTTCTTTTACATGTATGTATGTCCATACATGTATTCTTATACATGTATATATGTCCACTGATGTATTCTTATACATGTATAGATTGAGCATTAGGCAGATAATGGTACTGATAAAAGAATGCCTTAATTGCTCGATTTCCTGATGGTAGGGACAGTACTACCGACAACTTAGGGGCCTAGCTATGGGACAAAGTCTGGCACCCACTCTCGTCATTGTTTTCATGTCCAAGATCGAAAGGCCTATAATAGACCGCAAATCACTGCTGTATTATCGTCACATAGATGATTGTTGCGTCGTCTGCTCAACACAAGCAGAATTAGACATGTGCTCCAATCTTCTCAACCAGCAGTGTCCGCACATTAAGTTCACAAAGGAGAGACCGATAGACAACTGGTTGGCTTTCTTGATTGTGTACATTTATTTGCGGAATGGGATATGGAAGACTAGGCGGTACTGGAAATCCAGTAGCAAAAACATCTTAAAGGCATCACTCCACGAATCTGAGGTGGTACGGATTTCAGGTGGAGTATTCTCATAAGAGATAGCAGATTACGGAGAAGAGGGTGACTCCGTCCATTTCTTCCTAACTGCCATAAAAACAGCCCGAAAGATATGGCTTCAGGCATTCTGACGCACTATTTTCTACAGGAAGTTCGACTGGAGCGTGCCGGCTTTGTGCGGCGCCGCATCTTCTGGACCGTTTTTTACTGCGATTCGGAAGAAATGACCGAGAAAGTTATAGAGTGGGGAGGGACAGTTTCCACTGCGTCGGATTGGTGACCGGGAGCCAGAAGGCAGTTGAATGGGTTTCTATGGTCCCTTCGCATATCTATTTCCCAGCATGTTTCCTGCTGTTAACATCCAAAAAGAGGAAACGCACGTGCGAACGGCTGCTTAAATACAACACATAGTGGTCAACAGTTTGCGAGATGTGACGTAGAACGTTATTTTTATCACTGCGGTAGTGATATTCACTTCATTTCACGTTAGTACATCATTCTTTGCTAATAGTTGAGAACGGAGGGAGCTCATATTTCGAATATTTCCAAATTGTGGAGGTTTGAGAGAAAAATAGATGTGAATTCAAGTTTGATTGTTCTCCAAATCTAGAAGTGATGCGTCTAAGGAAAAACCATAAAATCTTTCATCTATGCTTAAATATTGGGGCAAAAAAAATTAAAGAAAGTGTTGATAGGAAGAGAACAACTCCAATTTTACAAAAAAAATTGTCGCTACTATTATTTCTTATTGATCGGTGAAGGCGAGCAGAACGAACACCAAAAAAAAAGTGAAGTCCGGCTTTAGCCGGACGTTCAGGCTGGTGATAAAAAACCCTTGTGACTCACAGTTGTGATAGGTGGTGATCTGTTGCCTAACCAGGTCTAGTAAATGAAGTAAGCACTAGCTGACGTTTTGCTGTTTTAGTTTACCTATCGTTTGAATGGTTTCTATAGAGTGATGAGGCGCTTGAGAGCACAAATCGCTGATGGCTTTGATTTTTCCAGGTTCTGACGAAGGCGATGACGCCGAAACGTTAGCTGTTGTTTAATAAAGGAAGATCAGTACCAATCTTGGCTACAGCTGATGAAAATCAATTAAAAACACTGAAACTGTGCTGCTGCGCGAATCCAGTCATACAGTATATGTGCATGTTAAAATAGCAACAATGCATTTGCGTGTTGTCATTCTTAACATCAAAACAGCAGAAGTTAGCTATTACCCATAGAATAACTGTGACAAATTCAGAGGATCTGGCAAAGATTGATATGCTTTTGTTTGTTGTTTGCGGAAATTCAGACAGTTTGAGAAACAAAAAAACTGGTGACTTCTCTGCAGCATCGCAAAAGCATACATAGTGTGATATTCATGCAAATCACACAACACTCTATACAATCAGAAGAAAAAGATATACAGGTAAAAGCGCCGAGAGATAAACAACATATTTTTTGAACTTCTAGACGAAAACAAGTCCATGAGGAGGTCAGTGTTCGAAAGTACTTTGAGAAAAAAGAGAAAGCAGAAATTATCTTGAGATGTGATCGTGCGACTTTGAAAGAAATGAAAACCTTAAGAGGGTCAGTGATGTTGAGGCATACATATTTGAAAATACTGAGACAACCTCATGGGGCTTTGGATAGCTGACTTAACCAAAAATTCCGTCGAACTTTACAAAGAAGAATAGCACATTTATTCAGTCGAAGCTCATATCACACTCCATATTTCATGTCTACTTATTTCATAAAACTGTCGTCGTCTAAAAATTCTTAGGTTTCTGTTGAAAGAAAGTAACCATACATATATAGTTTGAATCCCATTTTAATGGAACCCGTTTGTATAGAAGAAGTCACTGGTTCGTATTCTAACATAATCATATTCTAATATTGTAAGACGGGTAAAGGACGGAAAAATGCAGGAAACTAGGAGAACGAAATTTTAAAAATGCAAGTGCAGATGAATAAAGGAAATGAAGGAAAATACAAATAAAGGAGATGGAAAAGTTAGGAAACCAACCAAACAAGTTATAATTTTAAAATCTCTTAGGATCGAATTGGTGTAGCAAATCCTTACGATGTTGAGATTTCTTTTTTTTCTGCAACTCCTATGGGGGAAATACAAGCTGAAACGGTTAAAGGATTAAATTCCTTTCTGAATCTTGCTTATTTTCATTCATCTCACTGCACCCCAAATCATTTTAATACAAATAAAATTGGAGCTTTCTTGTCTCATACATAAATACAGTGAAATCGTTAACTCTTCGACAGAAAAGGAAAAAGTCGCGGATCCGCGTCATTTTAGTCTTCTCTCGAAGAATTAGCGATCCTACTGTACATCGAGGAGACATTTTGGAGATGTTTGAAACTGCTTGGCAGGTGAACGTGTAGATATTACTAGTAATAACGCAAATATTAAATATTAACCTACAACAACGGACACATCACTTACTTTTACTATCCTGTCCACCTGTCTGATTTGGTCTTCGATTGTCACTCCATACTGGGTCATCCTTGCGTTGAGCGCTGAAATGGCAGCTGGACGAGATCTGGAGGCGGCTGTTGTTTTCCCTATTGAGAACCATTCGGTGCCTCCCGATGCGATCTCTCGCATCCAGCAACGTTTTTAGTCATCTCATAAGACGAAGACGGTACTGTACGTCTGGAAGTTAAGGGAACATCTTTTATACTGCACTTGGACTGGGAGGACATGCTCGTATGGCTGTTCGAAATATAACACTATAATGTCAAACAACTCCGCTAGATAAAGCATACGGAAGCATGTACTAGGCTCGTATAAAAGTAACGTCACAATGGTTTTCACACTTTGGTCTTAGCATTTGTTTTTATTATTGAAAAGAAATCATTTGGCGTGCTTGTAATTCCAGGAAGCAACTTCCAATCTGTATTCTGCCGATGCCTTCATCATACCTTTATCATCTAGTTCAACATATGCCAATTCCTGTTTTGTTCAGTTTGAAGCTCAAGCATCTTTTTGGTTGCCAGCGATCAGTGAGATCAGGCACTAACTTTATGTACTGTTTTCTGTTACTTGTGTTGTTTGTCGGTCCGAGTTTCGATTGCGTGTTGTTGAACTCCTTGGAGACATCCAGTAGAAGCTTGTTTGTCACGCTTTGTTTGGAAATAGTGGCAAAATCATGCTCAGCTTTCGTTTAATAGGGGTCTAAGAGTTGGAGGATCAGAACCAATTATGGAAGGAATTTTGACAATACAGAATAACACAATATAATGGAGATAAAAGATATCAGAAGCATGTGAACGCACAACTTTTTTCAAGAAAACACTGGGAGGTATGAATACGAAATCTAGGCGGAATTCTTTCAAGTCTAAAATTTTGAGAGTTCATACGCATACTAAAAATATTTATTACTACACCAGCCTGAACGTCCGGCTAAACGCGGATTTCAGGCTTATTTTGGTGTTCGCTTCGCTCGCCTTCACCGATCAGTAAGAAATAACAATAGCGATATTTTTTGGGAAATTAGAATTGCTTTTTTCTATCAACGCTTTCTTCAATTTTTTTACCCGAAAATTTAAGTATAGAAGAAAGATTTTATGGTTTTTCCCTAAACGCGTCGGTTCTGTGTTTGGAGAACAATAGAACTTGATTTAACATCTATGTTTCTCTCAAATCGCCACATTTTGGAAACATTATTTGAAGTATGAGTTCCTCCGTTCTCAGCTATTAGCAAAGAACGAAGTGCTAACATGAAATGAATAATCACTATCGTAGTGATTATTCATTATCATTCATTATATTCATTATTTATGTCATATCACTTATTTATTTATATTATATCACTATCGTAGTGATAAAACGTTCTGCGTCAGATCGCGTAAACGTTGGCTACTATGGATTGTAGTTAAAGGCATCACTCCACGAATCTGAGGTGCTACGGATTTCAGGTGGAGTATTTGTATACGGGATAGTAGATTATGGAGAGGGAGTGATTCCGTCCATTTCTTCCTAATTGCCATAAAAACAGCCCGAAAGATATGGCTTCAGGCATTCTGACGCACTATTTTCTACAGGAAGTTCGACTGGAGCGTGCCAGCTTTGTGCGGCGCCGTATCTTCTGGACCGTTTTTTACTGCGATTCGGAAGAAATAGACGGAATCAGCCTCCTCTCAAAAATCTACTATCCCTTATAAGAACACTCCACCTGAAATCCGTACCACCTCAGATTCGTCGGTGATGCCTTTAAGCAGCCGTTCGCACGTGATTTTTCTCTTCTTGAAGAAAGGATGTTAGAAGCATCAGGAGACATGCTGAGAAATGCGAAGGAACCACAGAAACCCATTCTACTGCATTGGGGCTCCCGCGCACCATTTCAACCCCGTTGGACCCGTCCCACAGCATTTTACAGCTACCTAGCTCCGGGGCACGAATGACCACAGATCTTTGGTATCTGAACAATATGCGGTGAGAGGATCTGCAGTAACTTTTACTAATTTTTCGACTTGTCCATTTGCTTTGTGGTTGTAACTTAGTGTTAGTTTGTTAGATATTCCTAACAACTTGTTAATCTGCGGAAATATCTTGCTTGTGTAGATAGAACCACGATCAGACACAATGTCGATAGGAAGATATCGATGCTACTACCGCCAGATGATATGAAGAAGCTCTCACTTTTGTCGCTATTTTCTGTCACATCAACAATCACTGCTTTTCACGCCGCCTTCGTAGCAACAAACATTATCTTGGAAGCGAAATAAACTATTCAGTATAAGGAGAAGAACACAAAAAAGTACAACAAACAAATAGAGTCAAGTAACAGCAAAGATACTTGAACTTTGTCCGATATGTTCATCTCTGTCAGCAAACTTTAGTAATGTATCCTATAATAGGATTTCCTGTGAAAGCTGTACATATACAATATCAGCGTTTTTGGGCTATAAGATAAATGAAACAGAGTGGGTAGACATGATAGTATTGTCTTATAGGAAAGCAGAGTGCAACTGAGCTGTAGCAATTTCTACGGTGCTAGCACACAACTCGTATAACCATTTCAGGGACTCTGTCATTTGAGATATGTTCTAAAAGTTATTTGTGATGCTTATGACCTCTACTTTTTGTACCCCGCTAACATATCTCTTGCCGGCTATAGCAACATCATCCTTCTTATGCAAAAGCAGGTTATTCAGCAAGCTCTTAGTGTCCTTAGTCCTTTGCCTACTCCAGGCTAAATTCTTTACTTTTGAGGCTATTTTCATTTGCTGACTACGTTTCCATAATACTTATAACTTTCACAAAGAAATTAATTTTTTCTTTCTTCCCGCTCCATGAGAGTGCAATGATACTTGACGCACATGGAGTTCTGCACAGATTGATTGAAGTTCTACCAATCATTATTCCACCGAAATATTGATTTTGCTTATTTTGAGAAATGTTTTGGAACGCTGATCGATTTTAGTTGATTGCACCGTAAAAAAAAATGTCAAAGGTAAAATATCCTGCCGAGCATTGCCTATGGGATAGGGTTTCAACAAGGAGATCAGAAGAGCTAACTACTTTCCTTTCAAAAGTGCGGATAAGAAAATTACTACAAAATAACTACAGCTATGTTTTGTTTGCTTCAACAATCCCATTGTTTAGGGTGCAAATGATACTCTCTTCTACTCTTCAAATTTTTTGCAAACTTCTTGTTTACGTTACTCAAAGCTTGTGCAAGGCAATGCATCAGCTCATAAGAGTGTATATATTAACCAGAAGCTGCAATCACCAAATGTTCTTACAAGATTCTGGTCTGGAAGACCTCCTGATGCGAATCGTACAGCTAATACATATATAACATTCATAAAAAAACTTTTGGCGGGAACGACTCAGATTACTTAGTTCATCAAGTTTCTTACCACTATGAAGAATTAACAAGGCAGAAAATAGGACGTGGAGAAGTTGAAAAAGGCAGTCCTTGCTTTCTGAAAACAACCCGGCTCGAAAGTGTGTTGTAATTGCATCAAAGGAGTTAAAATAAGAATGAAGCTAGAAGTTGAACAGAATGGGCAAAACGATAAGCAGCAAAACATGGTGAGATGCAAGCTAATAATCTGATGACATGTCAAGTTGTCTTCTTTGTTTTAATTTTTGTTTGCAGTTTCGCTTAATGTTTTCAATTTCCGATGTATATTTGTAGCGTTTGAGAGATAGATAGAGTTTTTTTTTTCAGAATTTCTGAGTTCTCTTGAGCAATACCATAAATAGCTGTCGAGAGTTTTGCTGTAAAGTTGTACTTTCTTCTTTGCGCAATTCTTTCCTTCTGAATAACGTGAGTGATACGGCACTTGCGGCAATTGCTTGGCTATCGCCTGACACGTATGGAGTACGTAGAATACTGAATAACTATAGCCCTGCATAGGCAGTCGGGTGGCTAGGTGACAAGAATTGTAGGATACTACCATCGTCCAGTCAGTGCGGTGTAGCGTATTCGGTTCGAGGGTAGGCTGTGGCTGCAGCATGATCGACGAGGTTCTATCCAAACTAGTGTCGACCAAGCCTTTCACCTCTCCCGGGGTGAAAAATTAGTGCGACTCTGAGGATAAAAACACTGGCTTGGTACGCCGGCTAGCCCTAGCACCTCATTGCCCAGGCTAGTTACGCGATCGTAAAAGCTCAAACAATTCTGGATTGAAGTGAGTGTGGTTGCGCATCCGAAGCGGATTGATTAACGCCAGACACTTTATCATGCTTAAATGGGTAGCGTTTCCTTGAAAAAGCCACTCTGTTCGACATTCCTAAATAACTCCTAGAAATTTCGAGATTATCGTTTTTACCAGCTTGAATGTCCGGCTAAAGATGGACTTCAGGCTTTTTTGGTGTTCGCTCCGCTCGCCTTCACCGATCAATAAAAAATAATAGTAGCGACATTTTTTTGTAAAATTGGAGTTGTTCTCTTCCTATCAACACTTTCTTTAATTTTTTTTTTGCCCCAATATTTAAGCATAGATGAAAGATTTTATGGTTTTTCCTTAGACGCGTCACTTCTAGATTTGGAGAACAATCAAACTTGATTTTACATCGTTGTTTCTGTCAAACCACAATTTGGACCACAAACCACAATTCTGTCAACCCACACGACATTATTACGTGTGTTTTTTCTTTTTGAAGAAAGGATGTTAGCAGAATCAGGGAGACATGCTGGGAAATAGATATGTGAAGGAACCATAGAAACCAATCTCACCGCTTTTTGGCACCTGCGAATCAATCCGATGCAGTAGAACCCGTCTCTTCCCACTCTATAGCTTCCTGGCACCGGCGCATCACTCCGGGCACAGACGCACACACGTGACAGAATAAGGCCATTATTGCACAGCATGATTGTTTGCTGATTTGGAAATATACGTTCACATAAAAGTTTATTTACCCTCACTAACATATGACAGAAACAAACGTGCCTTATCAAGGTCAGCATATACAATAGATAATTCTGGGGAGTAGTCCAGTGGTAGAGTGGTCGCCTATCAGTTGCATGACTATGGTTCGTCACATCATCGGTGCAGTGAGTTGAGTTTTGCATCATTATGTAGTATTTTCGTGACACAGAGACAAACACAGACATACACAAACGGACAAAGCGCGCTATTACATAGCATGCTGATAACTCCAAGAAAGAAAAACTTAAAAGTTTTACCGCCCAAAAACTGCCTGCAGCGGAAAAGTTTAAAGTTTGATGATAAGCTATGGAACATTTCAAGGGCAAGTAACTGTTCTGCTGAATGCTGCATTGGCAGAGATGATACTTAGTTCGGTAGCCGTTTAAAAACCTTCAAATTCGACACTGAATAATGGATAACGAGGGAGTTGTAATTTTGCCGCACAAAACATGATGAAACAAGAAAAATCAGGAGATTTTGCATAGCAAATAGCTTCTTAGCAAGTTTGACAAAATACAACCTATTTTGCTACTAACGTCGATGGAGGAGTTGAAGCATGGTACTTCAGACAAAACTCTAACATTTCCAAAGTTTTGAAACTATAGCTGCGAGAAAAAGCAGTGATACCAAAATGTTTGCAATCGCATGTAAATATGTAACTATCACTTTACTATTCCGAGATTATATTCAGATCAAGAATCACATATTATTAGGGCACAATTAGCTCAGCTTTGCTAATATGTAGAGACACTTTTTTAAAAAGTGTTTTAACCGCGAGTTTTGACAGTTTCAGCTAGATGCATTTGATTAATCCTGTGTTCGCCTGTCTATTAATGCCCAGATGTATTGAAAGAAAACAAAAAGACGACGATCCGCGTCATTTCTCATAACTGGCCTCAGTTTTGAAATTGATCTCTATCGTCATATCTAATCTTTCTCCTCTACGTCAAAGAATTACCGATTTTACTGTACTTGTTGAAGTTGTCACAAAATTCAATTATATTATATACCGCGGTTTCATTGAGTATTTTGATAAATTCTGCTATTGTAGCAAAGGTTCAAAGTGATGACAAACCATAATATTGCACAATAATCAAGAACGCACAAAAGACGAATTGGTTTAGGTCTTTAGATACTTTTCGAAGTATGCCCCAAGCTATGTTAGTTTGCAGTTATTGCCTTTCCGGCTAGAATTTGGCAGTATTCGCTCTCTTCTCAACGATATGCAGTTTTTTGATAGATCTTAAAGAGAGATGTCCAAAGATGCACCAATTGTTCCAAAACTTCCAATTTAAGACAAGCTAAGAGAGGGCGACCGTATCCAACGGTCCGCACCGTCACTCGCCGTCCCTTTTCAGTGTACTTGCAAGAAATTGTATATGAAGAAATATTGAATAGAACGAAACATATTAAATTTTTGCTATTTACATATTTGCATATTTGCTTCATAAATCCTTAAAGGGTCAGCAGCCACAGAACAATACGATATCGCAGGCCAAAAAAGGATACGTATTTCCTACTACTCGCCAGCCAGACCAGCCATTTTCTTCCATGAGAAGTGCAAAATAGCTTCCTTTGTTGAACCTGTAGAGATATGAGTCCTCATAAAGGCTGTTCAAGCACATATATGTATTTTCTTAAATGTCTTCTCATCCCTTTGAAGTTCGTGTCTCGTACTCACGTCTGTACATATTGCATGCATGTATGCAGAAAATGATATAGATATTTAAAGAACGGGAGAGTTTTTTTTTTAACTTCGCCCACTGTAGTAGCATCAGAAATGGCTGAAATTCTACACACTTCTTTAGTTGCAAATTCAAGAATTATGCTTAACGTTTCAAAGAAAGCTTGCTGCTCTTTTTTCATTTTTCTTCAACTGAAAGAGTCTTGCCGCACACATTGATGGAATTAATTCGTCGGAAATCATTATAATTGAGTGGTGGTAGTCTTTGAGACTATGAGTGTATTAGAATATTGGATCTTAAAATAGATGCAAGCAATTATCTAATGAGAAATTTGAGATCTGAATTGTAATGCAGTTCAAGAGCATCTTGCAGTATAACACGTCATGAAAGTGGACTACTCCACTATGGTAGCCACAAAATGCTTATGTGTGCTTAGGTTGATGTGGATGACCCTATATCTATTCTACCTATAGTACTGCGATATCAAGAGCTCATTATCCAGAAACAAGATGTAAGTCATCCCTGTATATTCAGCTCAGTTGCTTCCCGCAGCCAACAAAAAACCTATTTAGTAGCATATTGCAGGCCAGTAGAAGCAATCTTATCTGAAATACTCGGCTGAGGCTAGAACAAATAGCATCACACAGCGCAGTCATGTCCAACATGCGGTGCCTCCTTCCCAAATGCCTCCTCCCAAATGCTGAAAAGCGGTCCACATGCGGCGCTGCTATTGTTTACACTCTTATGCACCTCAAACCATCTTCACATCCATAGTTACTAACGATTGCAAACACATCCAACTGCTCGCTTAGGAAGAACAGAACTCGTCTAAAAATGTTTTGTGAGGGATGTTTAGACTTCATAAAGTCACGTACAGAATTTCCCTGGGAAACACTTATGAGAGAATTTTGAAGATGTATTACCACTTTACAGCAGCTTTTATGAATAATATGGCTTCCTGAAAGCTCTATATATTACAACTGATATGTTATTATGGAAAAAACCCCTGCCGTATCAATTTCACCTTCTATACCATTAAAGCACAATCTCGCCCCTCCCCACTTAACTCTTGTCTTAGCTTCAGCTTTTAAATCATTTATGTACTTCATGCATTACACAGATTCGGATGAATAGCATGATCTTTGTTCATTATACACATTCGAATGAGTAACTGTAGCAGGAGCGAAATTAAGAATTAGGACTCCTCAACAAAGGAATATGTTGTTGTGATGGTTGCTGCATCGTTGTTGAACAGCGTATTTGGACGAATTGATAGCGGAAAAGCAGGATTATTCTTCTTGAGTTATAGACTACTGACTACGTGCGTTCATACTGCTCATTTTTTGAAGGATCCACTCCCGTTGGCAGCATTGATGTGTGCCTTAGTCATTCACTAATCTTTTAAATGTTCATGCAACTTGATAGAACACTTAAAAGCAGCGTTTGGAAAAGTTCTCGTCTTCGAGTTTTTTTTTTCAGGAAGATGTCAGATTGGTTGGCTATTGTGGGGAAAACGCCCAACACCTCAAAAGTCTAAAAATTTGATGCATTAGTCTGCATGCAGACTCAGTAAACCTGCGAGGACATGATGACGTTACAAATCAAGGACCTACTTAGTTCTAGCACCTTTTGCTGACTTGTGGATAGCTCACATAAGGGCACCGTTTGACGAAAGTTTCTTTATTTCGCGAGGATTCATAAGTGATCTTGATCCTTAGGCGTGTTATCGCTAAACTCACAGCTATGGCTCTGAATGCTTTTTATGTTGTAAATTCCTAGACTGATGGTAGTTGCTCATTTCCACCGTAGGAATTCAGCAAAGTATGTTAGGGGATCTAGCTTCGAAAGTATACCGAATGTTATCCTCAGTAAAGTGTGCAAAGATGGCAACCAGCATTCAATATTTTTGAACGGTTTTTTCTCCAGGACACTTATGCGCCCTATACGCACAGATAGGATTGCCAACCACGGCTGCCGCACGCCATCTCAATACAATGCAATATTGAAAATTTTCAAAATTGGAGCAAAATCTAAAATTTATAATCGTCTGAACAAAGCCATCCCGAGTGGCAAAATTCGAAAACAGATTGTATGTAAAGGTCTGCGTTGGGACAAAATTTGTAACGAATTAGCTACTGTAATAAAAACTTCTATTGGTAATCTAGATTTTCTTCCTTCTATTGTGATAATAATAATGATAATAATAATGATAATTTGTAGATAAAAACAAACAGCACCAGTGAAATTTAGCAGTCGAGCACTACTAAAAGCTGCAAGCATTCTTGACAGTCCCATAGTGGGGGTTGGTCAGCAAATATAGTAATCAAAATTCAGAATGTGCCAGAATTAACTGCGTTGTTGTTAACAAGTTCAGTCATGCGATACCCACCTACTATCCAGTAGAACTACTACATTTTCTCCTTCCAAAACCATTATTTTCGCCAATAACCTCGCTGCCATTTTTCTTTTATTCAACTTATCAACTTTGAATCCAAGCCGCTCGGCAATCTTCTGAATGAAGTTTCAATAAGTTCACGTTGAGATGCTATGTGTAGAATTGTAGAATTGTTAATGAATGTGTATTTCCAAATATGGATAGGATTAGGAATGCTTGTGAGAAGCTCTCGTTTGTCGAAATGCCGAATTTACAATAATGTGCACTTTGAGTACGTTTCACAATTGTGGATGCCTGTAAGTACTTTTCAATTCACTAGTGAAGGCTAGTGTAGATTTATAACGATTTTTAAGGATAGGGTATTAATAAATCATGTATAGCAGCTTTTCAATTCGTGAAACATTAGGACAAAAATGGTGTCCATCCCAAAAAGAATCAACTTGATAACCATAAAATTGACATCACTTTTAGGTGCTCCTGAGGCTTCGTTAACTAAGGACTGCCTAGAGCGGTTAGGTACCATTCTAAGACTTTCTCCCTTCTTCACTACCATGTTGGTAGCATGGTCTCTCTGTATCGTTTATGAACACATTGATAAAATCATCTATTTTGAGGTCTGACGAAACACAGGAAAGATATCAAGAAAACCTAAACTACGTAGTAGAAATTACTTCACTTACTTTAGGTAAATAAAAACCTTACTTCCTTCATTAGCAGTTTTCCAGTTTCTAGAATTATCTTTTAAGCAAAACCTAGACAGGATCCAGTGCTTAGGCTCTTTTGTAGAGGTGCAAGGTTCATTTGTAGAATCATGTTATGAGGAAGAGAGGGATCTATCAGGAAAACCAGAAGTTTCTCTTGGAAATAAAATCTCGAGAGTGAAGGCTTGTTTCACTATGTAAGCGTGATGGAATTCCGTTACTGTATAAGCTAATGTTACTGCGACATACGGCCTTCGATTTAAACCAGCCTTCACAAAACTTTTCAGCATAGGGATCTTCCATTTTAAGTAAGATTTGAGACGTAATTTTCAGGAATGTCAGTAAAACGCAAAACACCCCCTACAAACCCAGGAATCGCAAACCTCAGCTTCCCACAATGCAAGACCTTACCCATGGAGTGTTTCGCTCCCGACCTTGAACAACAGGTTCCGAACCCTACTTACGAGTAGCATCAGAAGTTTCCACGGATGCTGACTTTAAGTGAATTTCTGAGGAAGCCAATTAGGATATACAACACTGAGTGCAGAGAGCGTACAGATGTTTGGGTCAACATACATATTCTTCTACATGGCCATCTCCTTTGTGATGAAGTGCTTATGAGTTCTTCTACAGTGATTCCATAGTTTCTTTCACAATCTTGATAACTATGTCCATATTATTATAGTAGCCAGTAGTTTATATTGTTATTACTCTCGCGTTTGTGCTTTGGTTTTTGTTTTGTTTCCTTATCTTCAGCCATGCCTTTTTTGTTCGGTTTTACTTCGGTTATTTTCTCTCGCTCTAGACCCATTCGTATTTTTCCACAGTTTTTTTTTGTGTTTCGTGAAGGCGCAAAGGTAACTTCTTCTATTTTATCAGCTGCTCACAATTACATTGCTCATAATGTTCTGCTTGGAATAGTTTACGAACATCTAAATAGCTTTCTTTTACACTTGTGAACGGAAATGAGCGTTTCCGCAATCGAATGGATTGTGGTAATTGCGACGTTCTCGGGTCATAATTATCTTCAAGGCGTTACACCTCCCGTATATGTGAAAATGATTTTATCTGTGAATTATAGTCCGCAGCCTATAAGTTCATGAAAACGCTAGTTAACGCACCTCTTATTGACCTAGTCCTTCAAAAGGATTTTCTCAGGATGTTGTATGCGCCCCGCTGCACTTCTATCTGGAAATAACTTTGCATGGTAAGGCCACATATTTGTTTTTGGAACTCATTCTTCATTGTTATGCAAAGAATCGATTCGGGTGGTAACATATTGTCTTAAATAACCATCTTTCAACTACTGAAAATGATATTGAAGGAAGAGATCTAGTGAATGCTGGTAGGCAAAAAAATGTACCGCGCCAGCAAACCGAACAGAAAACTGTGAAAAGCACTCAACTAAGCTGTCTTTGCGAAGAATCTACTTTTACTGGTGACCATCCTGGTGGGAAGAAAGGAAACTTGCAGATGTCAAGTTGTACCTAAAGCACATGCATTACGAGACCATCTAACCTGCATATTGTTAAGATAGAGGTCACTCCGAAAAGTGGTCTAGACGCTACCTAACGCTATGCTAACCAAGCACGTTTCTTGAAGTCTTAGCCACTAAACACGGTTGATTGACTTATTTATTATGTTAATTAGCATAACTACTTGAAATGACCAATTATCAGTTTTGTCAAGATTAAAATTTTCCGCATGCAACAACTGTTAATCACACTTCAATTTGAATTTACGAATTTGTTGTTCTAAAGAGAACCAACTATCATGCGTCCTGGGACCGAATCCACGAAGTTTGATGAGTGCTTGAACACCACCTTGATGTACCCCAAGGTTATCAGAAGTCTTAGCCACTAAACACTAAGTTACCAGAAATCCGCTCATCATTTCTATAACGAGAAAATTGGGTTGCTGCTAACTTGCAGAATCTTCGTGATCTCACTCTGGCTACTATACTACCGTACTGACAACTGGAGCGGTCACAACAAAACTTGTTGTGACCGCTCCAGTTGTCAGTACGTACTTTTCTCTTTTTCGAATTTTTTCCTTGGACTTCAGCGCAACCTCCTGCTACATAGTAGCCAGAGTGAGATCACGAAGATTCTGCAAGTTAGCAGCAACCCAATTTTCTCGTTATAGAAGTGATGAGCGGATTTCTGTTAACTTGGCCTTATATAGGGTGATTTTCGAGAATATTTCGCAACTAAATTCCACCCTGTAGAAAGCCACAATGAATTCTGAACCATTGTTTTGGCTGATAGGCTTCTATACAGAGGCAAGAAGCCTTTACGACGAATTTTGGCGGAAAATGATAATTAGCGTGCTAAGGTAATTATGCTCATTAAAGAAATTACCGAATCAACAACTCTGTTTACTGTCTCAAACCTCAAGAAACCTGCTTGCATAGCGATTATTGTACCTTTTGGGACGAACTCTCCCTTAACTCAATTTTCGCTTCTTGAGGAAGTGATTTAAATGTCTGTCCACATCTGCAAGTTTTTTTTCGTTTATTTTCTATCTTTTGTTTTTTTTTCGTACTCCATAGTGCGGGTGGTGGAAGAACTGCCGAGTTTATATAAGAGTAACCATATTATTGTCCTGCCGACTTTAGAAGAGGAGAAACTGACTTGCCTGTTCTTTTATACTTGTAAGCTCACATTGTTGTGCGATTGTCCTTGCGTTCATACTCACCGCTTTATCCAGGATGAACACTACGAACCAAAGTGTAGTGCAGGACCAGTTTACCCTTGGTGAGACAGTATTCTATTTGAGTAATGGTGCCGTCGGTTCTTTATTCAATTGTATTGTTCTATGGATTGCTTTGATCTACATAAACACTGATGACAAACCACGACAGGTATGTGACCCAAACCATATTGTTATTTACACCATAAATGGAATAGAGCTTCCTTTTAATATCGAGTATTGAGAGTTAGGTAGACTTTATAAAAGGCTAGCTCATTAGTTTTCGACTGCCCATATGAAATTGTGAAAGCCCCGATTGTGAATTAACTGCGTAGAAAGTTGCTGTTGTCATATATTACTGTAATCAAATTGAAGGGTGACTTTGTTTGTAAATTTTAAAATCTTTATTCAAATTATATAATAATATTTAATTTATTTCTCCGCATCTGTTTCCTTGGGAAAGGATAGTCATCAATCGTCATCATCCTCAACGTCGCCCTCCAACAAAATACGCCTATGCCAACGTTCTTTTTCCAATTCTCTAAACAGTTATTAAACCCGATTTCCGAAATGGTCTTTAGTTTACGCCGCGATTCACGTTGAATCTGTTATATGGACTCAAAAAGTGTTCCTGTAGTGTAGGAGTTCGTAGTACACCACACCACTATGATCGAAGAAAATTGCTGACATGACCATGATTTTTAAAAGCATCACCCCACGAATCTGGCATGGTATGGATTTTCGGCGGAGCACACCTATATCGTTTCGTACATTGTGAATACAGGGGTGGTTCGGCTCATCTCTCCCTGCGTCGCTGTAAGCAGCCGGCTTCGGAGTGCGGTTTCTTGCAACGTCCTCTATCGCGCACCGTTCTCGCTTGCGATTCGTCCAATAAAATGAATTGACTATCGGGACGTCCGAATGGATTTTCGACGAATCGCAGGCGGGGTGGGGCGCAAAGGTGAGGCATTGCAATAGAGGACATCGTAAGAAATCGCATTCCGAAGCCATCTGCTTACAGTGATGCAGGGAGAGATGAACGGAACCACCCCTGTATTCATAATCTACGAACTGATATAGGTATACTCCAACGAAAATCCACGCCAGATTCGTGGGATGACGCCTTTAGACGAATATGGCGCGATTTTTTCGGTCCCTGTTCACCTTCTTTCGACAGAGTCTGTCACCGAAGGCCTTCTGCAAGATTCTCACCGTTTCTGCAGCAGAAATTTCAGCAAGCAAAACTTAATGGAATTCTTTTTCGATAAAATTAGACACAGGTAAAAACGCCAATTTCACTTTTAGGTGTTTACAAAACACAAACGCAACTATGAATCCAATGGAGATAATGACATGAAATTTTACATAGATGTCAATAACAGCACTGCCAACCTATAAAAAATATTACAATGTACAGGCGAAACTTAGAAAGTCACCTATCAAGTTGACCGCAGTAGTATACTAGGAGCGTTGGTTCTCCCTCGGAAAACAGACAGAGCGCAAATCCACGTTTTTTTTTGTTCTTTTTGTCCGTTGGTTAGTTCATTTTGCCTCATAACATTAGAAATATACTAAGACTCTAGGAACTTGATCCACTCTAGCATTCTCTTAGTTCATCTATCGTCGATTCTTCTCATAATATGGCCGACCCAACAATGCCTTGCCTTCGATATACATTACGCTAGGTCGCGAAGTCAGGAGATTAGGTCAAAGCTGCAAAGATCGGCTAGGTGTTGTGTGCAGGTTGAACTTCAGAAGACATCTCTCAAGGGTTCTGTAGGTAGTGAGCAGCTTCAGCTGCGTAACAGAAGAGCTGTCGAGTCGATAAGAACGGAAATCCTGATCCGTCAGGTAGTCCGTATCTTTCCTGACGGGTGTATATGCTGTCCTTTCTCTCCTTCTATGCAGTTCTTCCTTCAAGTCGTTTTCCATGTTCATAGAACGTCCGAGGTATATGTATGATGAAGTGTCCACGATTTGGGAGCCTTCAAGTTGTACTCCTCGCAGTAAGCGTTCTTCATGAACTGTGTCTTCTTTATGTTTATTCGCAGTCCTATTCTCTGACTGCTTCGTTCAATTTGTTGAGCATCGTTTCTGCTTCATTGGTACTGCTCGAAAAAAGAACGATGTCGACCGCGAAACGAGGGTTCGAGAGTAATCTTCTACAAACACGTATGCTCCTTTCTTCGCAAGAAAGTTATTTCGTTATTCAAGAGGCGGTATTTCGGGCAAACCTACATGACCTTCGACACGGTCCGTCTGAACTCCTAACGGAATCCAGCTTGTTCTTGAGGCTGGGCTTCATTCAGCGTCCCGGATATGCGCGTGAGGATGATTTTGGTGAATACTTGGTGCAAGATACTCAGCAAGCATGCCTAGCGCTAGTTCCAAAAGTCTTCTCGGTCACCTTTCTTATCAATAAGAACGGTACGCAAGGTCTTCCACTGGTCTGGGTTTCTTTATTTCTGAAGATAGGGCGTCATGTGCGCCACTAGAATTACATGAAGCGGATGACCACCAGCCTGAAGAAAGTCCGCTGATATAATTCTGGTCAGGGGGCTGTGCCAAGTTTCATTCTCTTGATAGCGAATCGTACTTTCGAAGCGAGAATCCGTGGTGGAGCTTCACGAGTAAAGATGATCGGGCTCGTCACAGAAGCTGATGAACGGAAGAGGTTTGAGTTAAACATCTCCGTCATGATTTCCATCTCACGACGAGAAAGATTGCGAATCCCGTCTTTGCTCAGGAAGGCTGCTAGCGAAATATTATATTAGCGAAGGTCCTCGCGGCACTTCTCTAGACCTGTCCTTTTTGTACCGCTTCCAGAATCTTCTTCCGCATGTATTTCGAAAGATCTTCCTGCATTGCCTTTCTGTAGCTGGTGTTTGCTACTAACCGCTCAATGTGCGATGCATTCGGATCAAGCCTAAAAGTCCTTCTTCTTTCCAACAATTCCTTGGTGGTCTTCGAAATTCGATCCAAGTTTGTCGTGCGCGGCTTCGAGGCACGTTCAGCGCAGGCTCGTAATCCTCTGAGCAGCATCTCGTAGTCCACGTTTGGGTCCTCCTCAGTGTGCCAGTCACCTTGGGACAAGGAGTCCTCGAGTACGCAATCGTCGTAGACGACTTCTTTTCTCCTTCGTTGCCAACAGCAGATGTTCTTTTCCATCGTGTGGCTGAGTCCTATTTTCAAACGAGGGAGACGATCAGAACCACTACAAAAGGATGGTATTACCGAGACGTCATGTAGACACCACCTCCGGCGTATGTGGTCGATTTCCTCACGAGCAGCGCCATTGGGCGATTCTCATGTCTCATTCTCACGATGATTTTTCCTATGAAAGGAGAATTCCCATGAAAAAGACGAGTGGCGGACAAATGCCCAGCGGAACGATTGAAGTTTTCATTTCGGTTCCCTGGTCCAAAATTTTTCCTGTATTCTTCTCCTGTTGTCTTTCCAAGTTTTGTGTTGAAGTCTCCGACAACGAATATGTAGAAGAACTCCTAGTTACGGATCACTTCCTCCAGCTGCACATAAAACCCATCCAATTCAGATTGATCAGTTGCTGATGTTGATAAGGAGCAGTCCATGATGCTGAAGGGTATTTGTTGCAGAGGGCGGAGGCCAAGAATGGCCAGACGAGGTGACAGATTCTCGTGAGAGTTAGAAAGATGGACGACAGATGGGTGCACAACAAAACCAACACCGCCTACATTTTGAGACGGAATCTTTTCTCCACGAATGATGAGTGTACCGTCGTTCATCTGTTCCAAACTGAGCACCCTGCCATGGCAAGCTTGGCTTTCACCACAGGTCGTCGCCCAACCTATATGGATCATGGAGCAACCTTGAGACACATTGCTAAGAATGTGGTGGATGTTAGCAGTGGTTTACTCTTAGTTAGACTTCCGATTCGGAGAAGTTGGATTGTTGGATGTGCCCAACTCCTCAGCTTGGAAGACCCTGTCGGAGGACGTGACTCTGCTGCGCATGGCAGTTCGACGCCCAGAATCACCTCCAAGCCACTATGAAGCAATAAAACCGTTGTGGAGGATAATATATACAGCGCTACTCAAACGCTAAAAAGTGTAATACTTGAATACATGTAAAGTAGACGTTATCAGAAACATTTCGAAACCTCATTTGTATGTGCATTTGAGAGTTCTGAAATTTTCAGAATTTAGCGAAATTCCCACATTTCAAGTAAGTTTAAAGACGTACGTTCCTACCAAGAGAAACTTTGTACGGAGTTTCCTCAGGGATCTATTTGTTGTGGAGAAAATTTTAATCTCTAAGTTATTTTCTGAAATCTGCTTCATCCCTCCACACCAAGTGTACACCTTTGCTGTTCTTCATTGTTCTCCACAATGTTTGAGCAACTAGAAGCGATTTATGCTGAATCCTTCAGTCCTGCAACCTGATGCTTTCACAAAACTTCTTTTTCTAACTAAAGTGAGATGTCTGAGTTAGCAAACAATGTTAGTTTACGACAGATTTCACATGGCCGTGAGGAGGGAACCCGACTGTTTTTACAGAAATATAGTTTTTGTGGCTCGTACGGAACATGGTCACGTTCAATGTTTTTAGAAGCACTTTAGTGCAATTCTTATTATTAGTAAGAACTTTAGAAAACTAAAGGTAAAACAGGGAAATTGAAATTAGAAAATGAAAACATGATAAGAGAACAAAATCTGAACGTAGACGAAAACTCTGAATAACTTCGAAAAAGCTGGAGTTGAGAGACATTTTTGTTCCTTCTCTCCAGGGAAACCTCTAGTTCCACTATGTGGAGTGCTTTTATCCGAGGTATGTGAATACTCCATGTTCATCGACTATGAGAAAACCATCGAGAGCCTACCTCTCCGTACCCATTAGAAAGGATGTACGACAAGGCATACGTGTTTGTGAAGGAATCCTCTCCTCAACCTTCGTTTCGCGGACGACATCGTTCCCTTTTCGAGAGGTAGCAATGAAACAGAAGCGATGTTCAGGGAACTGAACGAGGCGGAGAAGAGAATAGAATTGCGAAGAAACAGAAAGAAAACACAGTTCGTGATGAACGTCAACTGCGAAGACAGAGGAGTAAACTTTGTCATACATCTACCTTGTATGCCCTATGAATATGAAGAACGACTTGAAGGAAGAACTGAATAGAAAGATGAGAGCAGAATGGGCAGCATGCGCACTCATCAGGAAAGATACGGACCAACTGACGGATCAAGATCTCCGTTCTTATCGACTCGACAGTTCTTTTAGCCCTCTGTTACGCAGCTAAAGCTACTCACTGCCCACAGAGCCCTTGAGAGATGTCTCCTGAAGTTCAACCGGCGCACACAACACCTAGCCGGTTCTGGCAGCTCCGACTTGAGCGCAATGTTCTGCCTTCGCGAGCCAGCGGAAAATACATCGAAAGCAATGATGATGGGCCGGCCACATTATGGGCAGAATCGACAATAGATGGACGAAAAGAACGCTAGAGTAGATCCAAAGAGATGCCAAACGCCCTCGAGGAAGCCGCTTACGAGATGGACGATGTATTCGATGCACGGATGGATCAGCTGAAAGCTCGACTGGGCACCGATCAAGTACCTCATCACGAAACTTGTGAACATCTTGGACGACAATGGCTAGGGAACGAAATGAATGGGAAGTTGCTTGTCCTGTACGTCCAGTGAAAAATGTAGGCCATTCGCAAAAAGCGTCTATTTAGGTAATTATTTTTGTTCATGTGAAGTGCAATTTTGGAGTAGGTGAATGTAGAAGTAGAGCATCCAACAAACTCTTCTGTGTTGCTTTTATTTATTTTTTTCAGAGTCCTTCGTTTTTGGTTTTAAAAGCACTTCATTTCGATTCGTATGATTAACTAATTCGTGGATGCTTTTGTTCAAATACGATGTCGTCGGTGTGGCAACATAACATTAGAAAGGTCGCATAGCTATGAAGTGAGGTTCCCCGGCGGATCCTGACGAGGCCGCAATAACTGCATGCGTTATTCGAAAGGTCAAGAGTGGTGATGGAACACAATTTTCTCAAAAACGACTTTTTCCACGCTCAACGCTGCTGTTACAGTGTTCCTTTACTGCACTCAATATATAGGAAATTTTCTGTGTTTTGAGAATCCAACCTTCAAAAATTGAAACGAGAAACGAATAGCAAAGGTGAAATTTGGTTGGTCCCAGAGGTAAAGAGACACCAAATAGTAGAAGAAACAAATTTGCTAGAAGTTTGTAGAAATATATCTATGAACTATTTCTACGTTTTAAAACCCTGACAAAAACAAACGGACTGAAAAAAACTCATAGTACAGGAGGCAGAAATGAGTGAGGTGCATACGTCGAATTACAGAACAGCGTCGAAGAAGAAGAACAAAAAAGACCAACACTTCGTTTTGACAATGCAAAAATGTGTTCCGGTGCCGGTTCAGCACCCTTGTGAGGCGCACTCCTTTATTCATACCACATTGTATCGCTTCCAACAGTTTAAAAGTGGATTTAGTAAGTTTTGTTGATCTAGAAAGCTTAGACACTATTTACATTGCTAGTTTCGGAAGATCGTAAATAACTTCATGAGGAGAGCCCCCTGAGAAAGTTTTTTTTTGGGATCCCGTAGACTTTTTGGGCCATAGATGGGACCATCTTCCCGTCACTCACCTAAAATTTAAAAAAAAACCAAACCCTGTAAATCAAAGGGTATAGGATCTAGCAAAAAAAAATTAACTTCTACAGTAAACGTGAAGGCAAACAGCTCGACATCAAGTTCCCTCCGAATTAAGGATAAAGGATAAAGTTTGTGACGTTAACCAATCCACTTGGGATGCGCCCCCACGTTCACTTCAATTCAGAATCGTTTGAGGTTTACGAACGTGTAACTGGTCTACACAATGACTTGCGGTGGCTAGCCAATGTGTCAAGTCAGTGTTTTTATCCTCCCAGACAAGTCTGGTACCAATTTATCGAGCCCGGAGGGATCAAAGGCTTGGTGAGCACTAGGGCGGACTCGAACCTCCGTTCGATCGTACAGGAAGCGGAACCTCTTACCACTACACTATACCTGCCCTTCCTTCGAAATATTACACTTTATTCAAAATTTGTGCAGTTTTCGGCGCTCGGGCAAATTCGGAAATCCAGCAAGTTTTTCCTTTCCAGGGAAACGAAAGTGCGTTTTAAAAAATTGTTCTATTCGGATGAAGAGTCTAAAAAAACTCCCATTTGCAAAACTGCTCTTTTCCGGACCATAATCATGGCTATTAAATTCTGTTAAATCCGCTTTCAAACAGTCGAAAACGATCTATTACCAAAATCTTCATGTTTTAGGTGACGCTTCAAAAGTTTTTCAAAAGTGTGCCTTTCCGGGGTGTCGAACATGTGCAGACCATTGTTTCATTGTCATAACAAAATGTACTTTTTTTTCGTTTATCTTTTTCCTTGTTCCTCTACAATTTGACATATGTACCCCACTTTTCTCTGGCTTGTTGTATTATGTGATTCAATGAGTCTTTAAAGATGTTTTGTAGAATTTAGAGCGTGGAAATGTTTCAACTCTTATATTTCTACAACCTTTCCGTAAATCCGCTTCCTCAATTTGTTTCTTCTCGTCTACGGAGTTTCACATTTATCATTCGTTTTCAACGGAGGAAATTTTCAATATATTGCCAGTAAAGGAGAACTCGCAGTAACGTAGATGCCATGAAAGAGGTGTAACTAGGCAGTTATGGCCTGCTGGTATTAGTATTAAATCTCATTTCAAAGTTCAAGCTTAACTTCTTTCCCGTTTTCTGAAATTTGTTTTTTTTTTATCGTACAGACTTTGCTTAATCTCTGAAACCACTACAAGGAGCTTATTCACGAAGGTTCTCCAATACAGTAAGGGCGAAGTTGACTTCTTTGCTTCCTGGAACTTGGCACTTTGGAAGGACAAAGGAACTAAATTTTTAACTTCCTGTGAACATTACATCACAAACATCATACATTCAACAATCGAAGATGGCTAGAAAAACGATCAACTCCAAAAATGTTTCGTGGCAAAAAGTCAGTAAAATAGCCAGATACTAGTGCTTTCTACAGTTGCATCCATAATGTACAGCGTAATGCTGTGAAAGCAGAGCAGCCGGGAATCGAATCCACTCATTCTCTGTAGGGATTAAGACTGCGCCCTAACTTTTGACGATGCGAAAGAACTGACCGAAAGAGAAAGGAGTGCAATGATGGAGGTCAAGAATGGTCAAGGTACTAGTGTATTTTGTTCTAGGCTAAATACTCTCCTCTTCACAGATGTTTTTTTTACGGGAGATGTGGATTTCATGACTGTTTCACACGATTACATATGCTTACGAATAGGGTTGACCATCGACACAATGCCGACTTCATCAAATGCCGCTCAGAGCAACAAGAAACTAGAAACGTCGATTTTGGTATGGGTTCAAGGCGCAATAATTCATTTCTAACACATTATCTTGTAACCACTGTATCTCCGCCTTCTCTAGCGATTACCACACAAATCCCACATTCTTCGCAATGCTTTTATACATAGATTCTATGGGTTTACTTCAAAGGTATATATTGAATATAAAACCATATATCGTTATTCTATCTCCCAACAAAACCTGAACTTCTTCAACAATGTTGGCATCTGGAAGAAGGAAGTATAGAAAGGTTCATCTTAATTCTCTACAATTACTTAAATAATTCAAATAATAAAATATTAATAAATGAAAACAATTGAAATAACTACGGATCTCGCTCACTAGAGGGATCACAGCCGGTTAGCCGCGGGGCTGCGTGGCACGTACTCGGGTGGCGGATAGAGGGCTAATCGCTTACCAAAAGCGACCTTGTGCTTGCCCAGAGACGAGGGTGGATTCAGGGGATGGATTCCCTGTTTCCGGTGAGCCAGGACTGACTCATGACATCTTTGTATCCAGCACGTCGGACCGGCCAAAAGCCTGCAATCAAGTGACTGGGAGGTGTAAGGGAGGCGGTTTGGAGTCGCCTCCAACAAATAAGCACCTCATGTCCTCTTCGGGAGAACGCAACGTTTTCCCAAAAGCTTATGGGACTAGAGGTTTGCAACCTGACCATGGATTTTAGAATTTTACGCAAAATTTGTCACAGTAATAAAAAAAGAGTCCCTTGATTTCGGAGGAAAGCCTGGTACGGTAGCGCCAGGAAAGACGGGGTTGCAGGAGTCATAGAGACTACAGAAACGGTAAAGGACTAGGATGACGATCTGAACTTATAATGAACGTACGCTTGCATCGGAAGCGGCCATCGAAGATCTGATGATGCGAGCAAAGAAGATTAAGTACGACGTCATCGGACTGATCGAGACGAGACGACCTCACCCTCTCAACGCCGTATATGAGACTGGAGAAGAACTGTTCTTAGGAACATGCGAGAGTAGAGGTGTTGGTGGAGTTGGCGTCCTCGTCAACACGAGTATGGCAATGAACATCGACTTTTTTGAACAACTTACGACCCGAATCGGACGTCT
The DNA here is from genome assembly GCF_031761385.1 of Necator americanus. Taxonomy (NCBI): domain Eukaryota; kingdom Metazoa; phylum Nematoda; class Chromadorea; order Rhabditida; family Ancylostomatidae; genus Necator; species Necator americanus. Next base: position 24,030,917 of record NC_087376.1, read on the forward strand.
GCGGATGAGAAGATGTGCCCCAACACTAGCTTTGACTGTCTTCGTCGCTTACGCTCCAACATCAAGCTACGAAGAAGAAGTCGAAGCTTTCTATACAAACCTGGAGAAATTTTTCCGAGAAGATCATGCCTTCTGCAAGGTCATAATTGGCGATTTCACGCTGAGGTTGGCCCAGGATGAACGTCTGAGTGACTTCACATTCGGACCCACGGCCTAAAATGGAATGAATAGAGAGAGGCTCTACGAGTTCATCATGACGATTAAGACCGTCCATGGGAACTCGTGATTCCTGAAGCATTCCTCTCTAGGTTAGAGTCACCCGATGGAGGGTATCATAATGAAATAGACCATATCATCGTCAGTAAATGGTTCTGCCTGACGGACGTCGTTGTTGTGCCAAAGATCTATGCGGGATCGGACCATCGCCTCCTCCGAGAAAGATTTTCCTTCACAAGGAAAGAAGAGAAAGTTGTCAAGTTCAGAGAGCAAAATCTCAGAGCTACCATTAACTGGGATCTCTTCGCTACGCTAGCCGACTTTTGGGAAGATTCCGTAATGGACAAAATCGACAAGGAGTATGACCGCCTCGTTGAACACCTTCACGACTTCACGAATAAGGCTGAGTTTCAAAACTACCAAAAGACGTCTGTCTCTTGGTCTTGGTCGGAACCCGAAGGGAAAAACCGTTGCATCGAGAAGGGGAATGGAGAAAATCATCTACGAATCCTACACTGATCTCTTCGACAGTCATGTCCACTTATCTCCTAACCATCTGAGGAAAGAAGGCATGTTATTCCAGAGGTTCTCCCGTCCGAAATACGACATGCTATCATGTCAGTAAGAAATCGTATGGCACCCGTTCCCGGCAGAATAAAACCAGAACACCTGAAGATTTTTCCGCCAGTACTCATGACACCCTGACTGGTTCTTTACACATTACCTGTCGGAATACAAGGTTCCTAAACAGTAGAAGACCAAAAAGACCGAGTTGGGAAATATACATGACATCGGCAACTATCTCCTCATCTGCTTACTGTCCGTCATCTACAAGCTCTTTACAAGAGTAATCTTAATAGGATTGAAAACGTCTTGGATGAAGGACAGCCATGCGAGCATGCAGGGTTTCGAAAAGGATTCAGCACGATAGGCCACATTCACACTGTTTCGAAACTCATCGAGGTATCACGAGAGTACAAGATGTCGCTCTGTCTCACCTTCATCGACTTGAAGAAGGCCTTCGACTCAGCTGAGACCGAAGCGGTCGTGGATGCCTTGGACAACCAAGGCATACCCGCTCAGTACATAAAGGTACTTCGAGAGTTGTACAGAAACTTTACGACCGGAATTTCGCTATTTTACAAGAATATCATCATTGACGTGAAGAGGGGGGTCCGACAGGGTGATTCAATCTCACCCAAAATATTCACAACCACCATCGAGAACGCAATGCGGAAGTTGGAATTGGATGACATGGGAGTGAAGGTTGATGGTCGGCAGCTACACCATTTGCGCTTTGCTGATGACATCGTACTGATAACATCTAGCATCAGCTAAGCGGAACGAATGTTGATCGAATTCGACGAAACATGTGGATGCATCGGTCTTCAGCTGAATCTCCAAAAGACGATGTTCATGCGCAACGGATGGGTCTCAGATGCTCCATTCACGCTCAATGGAGGAACATGTCCGAATGCACCAGCTACGTTTATCTGGATCGGGAATTGAACATGATGAACGACCTGACCCCCGAACTGGGCAGGAGGAGAGGAGCATTTTGGGGAGCATATAAGAGCATCGCGAATGTAGTGAAGAAGACCAGGAACACCCGACTCCGTGCTCACCTCTTTAACACCACCGTACTTACTGCTTTGACCTATGCTTCAGAAACCTGGGCATTTCGCAAGCAGGAAGAAAACGCGGTGAGCGTCATTGAACGCGCAGTTGAGAGAGTGATGCTAGAAGTATCCCGCTTCACGCAAGTGAGGGACGGGATTCGAAGTTCTCCCTACGTCAGCGATCGAAGATTAGCGACGCCGCCGCGTTTGCCAAGGAAAGTAAGGTGGGCCGGACACGTGATGCGTTTTAACGACAACCGTTGGACCAGAGCCGTGAGCGACTGGGTTCCCCGCGATATTAAGCGCACTACAGGAAGACCGCCGACACGATGGTCAGATTCCTTGACGAAGTCCTTCAAAGAAAATTATGATGGTCTCCGTGTTCCCCGCGAAAAGCGGAACCACTGAACGTCTCTGGCACCCGATCGGAACAAATAGAACAATACCTGGCGCCTGATCGACCAGTTTGAAGATCAACGGGAGTCAAGGTGATCAAGGTGGATTGAAATAATTAGAAACATTTTGAACTTCACTAATTGAACTGATTTTGATGTCAATCGATAGATTTCTCTTCGGTCGCAAAACTATTTTCTTCAAACAAAGAAATGGTCCGTAATAAGCATAGAAGTAAGATTTCTGTAGAAACAGTCGGATTCTCTCCTCACGGCCACGTGAGATCAACTATCAGTTGTCATTATTTGCTATTTTCGACGTTGCACCTTAGGTAGAAAATGGAGTTATGTGGAAAAATCAAGGACTGAAACTGTTATAACAGGTCGTTGATAGTTGCTCATACGTTCCAGTCAATAGCTAAAAAAGCAAACTTCTCCACTTAATCTGGAGTGACCTCACCAATTTTTAAAAATAACACTACAAACTGGAGTGTTTTCTATAACAAATTTTTCTATGATTAGACGTCGTAGTATATCTTTTTCAGGTAAGGACCTTGGTTTTTTAGCTAATTTAAAATGTTGCAGTTATCGAAAAGTTCGTCATAACGTCAAATTTGCAAATTTAACCATCAATTGACTTTCATTCGCATCAGATATCACACACTCTCAAGATGAGCTAGGTCCACTAGTTTGTAGCCGCCAGTAATTTGGAGAGCAAGTGCTTTCCGCTCTTCTTGCAGTTCAGAATAAGCCAGATAGAAGGATCTTGTACTCATGGATAGATTCACATCCAATGGTTTACATCATTCCAATAGTGCAAAAGAAATCAAGTTGTGGAAAATGAAAAGAACGCGAATCCGCCTTTTTGTGTTCTGGCAAAAAATTACCACGAATACTGGGTGCAATACTGTTACCTGACCATGTAAGCTTTATACGATGTATTTTTTGCTGGTTTTCCTTTCATTCTTTGTTCAATTTTGCGCAGATTCCTCCGTTCTGAAAGTAGCCAACAACGAACGTGCAGATGATGCTTTTGAAAAAGAGGTGTTAAAGGCAGCGTTCGGAGAAATGTTCGATGTTGAGGTCTCTCTAGTGGGAGATGGTGTTCAGTACGATGTTTTTAATATCGTAGAATCAGATGCCTCAGAAACACTGAAACACTCACCTTATCTGAGAAGCCACCTCTTCATACCCAACAATATTCATGTAGCGATGTGAATTTCATTGCTCGTACTGATTAAAGAGTTGCCTCGTCGTGTCAACTAATTGGTGAGAGTGTGCCTGATCTATGTGATTCCTATGTGTGTGTTTTTTTTTGTTGTTTTTTGTTGTGATAGTTATAAACGACTTACATTTCCAATCTTTCTTCTACTGTAGGGAACCCAGCATCGAAAATCTTTTCAAATACTTCCTTTATGCTATAACCACTAGCCCTTTCTGTTTTCTCAAAATCATTAGCTTAACTTCTGAGGACTGAAATCACCAACTGTTTTGATAATGAATTAAGAGCATACTACAGCAGTGGGATTAACAGGTGGGAGTGGGGGTGCGGTCTTTAGAGGTATCCGCAGCCGATTAAGTGCGTGCAGATGAGACTGTCGGTAGGCCTGAGCAGGTAGATCTTAGACCAGTTCTGATCATTAGGCCACGTCCACCCACCGCCACATCACTAAGGTGAGTGCTGTGTTTGTATTGCAGTTACTTAATATAGTTGACTTCAAGGAGAGTCCAAAGAAAAAAGGTAACAGCACAGCAACGTAGAAAGTGGAAAAGAATATAAAAAGTGGTAAATTGGAGTGAAAGCGTGGAAAATTCCCTGAAGAACAAAACAACATCAAAAAACATAAAGCAATTAACGACCGTCGTTGGCAGTCCTTCCCTCTGATGATAAGCTGTTGCGGAGGCTGTGGGTACTTAACGATACGCACCCGTTAACAGGCACTACGAAGGTTTGAATAGGATGTGGCTGGTGTTATTCCAAGACGCATTTATTGTTTTCCAATACAAATAGGATGTGAATTACATAGAAAAACTTTGCATGCGTTTCAGTCAACTTCGAACTTGGTGTTTTCCCTTTTCCGAAACTTGGTTCAGAACAGTCAAAGTATCATCAAAATTCCAGATCATTGTCATCAACATGACCTTTGCTGATCTCGTTATGTGTTTGTGTTATATGCTGACAAGACCATATCTGAGTTTATTTCCTAACATGGCTTGTAATCCCTACTACGTTACCATATGGACAATTCAACTTGTCAGCTGCGTTAATTTGGTGTGGTTAGTAGAATTGATACCTTCTGGATTTTATGTTTCACACATTTTAACATCCTGTCTCCACATGCACGTTTAGAGGAAAAAGTCTACCGTCTACCTTTTATGTGTACTGCATGATGATGCAATGCAGAGTGTATCTTGTATAGGTCTATTTTCAGGTTGAATGTCGATAAGCTGATTTTCATCCAGTTCCCTCTACATTACTATTCAATTATAAATAGGAAAAAAGTATTGATTCTGATGGCAGCCACATGGATTGTTCTTGGATACATTTCCTTTACGGTGGAATCTTTTATGAGAATTGCGGCAAGAATTCTTTGGTTTTCGATATTTTCATAATATCACTCCTAAAACGAATCCCAGTTAATTCCAGGGGAGATGTGATCGTGTTGTCATCAACCCGTACATCTACATGCCTATCTGCATTTTATATGTGGTAGTAATCCTTGCGTCTTTTACGATTTCTGCAGTCATTTATTTTATTGCACACACATCTACGAGATCTGAGATAAGGCAAAGAAAGGTAATTATTTGTATAATTGTAACAATATACAATAAGTCTTTGAAGTGCGTCGGATTCTGTCTACGGAAATGTGTGGCACGCTCGCCATCTCCACTGATTTAGTTAATGAAGATTATTTATGACATGTGAGTGGTAGGAGTTTCAAAACGTAAAACTAGGTAAAGGAAATTTTGTTCAAAAAAAAAATACAGGATACATTCAACCCCGTATATGAGTAATATATCTTGTTGTTAGCAAATCTTTTTTCAGAAATTAATACTTTTTAACTTATTCTTCATTTCTACACTGCATCCTTTAAAAACCGAACATGTTTCCAAATCATTAGCTTAGTGCACGTATGAACTGCTTCTGTACATTGAATAGTCTTCGATTTCACTTTTTTTTGCTTTGAAATCTCTCGATGAGTCAAATAAACCAGAGAAACCTTGTGCTCTCTCACTTCTTCTGCTCCATTATTCACTTTGATTCGATGTTCCTCAGTTTCCCATAATTTGATACGACTGTATAAGAGCGGGTATTTAAACTACCTGCCTAGGTTGAAGATGCTTGTAGCAGCCTTTATTAGCAGCAACATATTAATCTCTGTGATCCCGTTCGATCAACCAAACCAAAATTAAGACCTCATTCCCCGCCTCACTATCAGGACGGGCGTTATGGCTTAACGAGGCATCTTCGTCGGTGTGTGTCGTCCTCAAAATTATCCGAGCCCATGCTGTTCAATCTTCAGCTATAGTTCGCATAAAATCTACCCAGCCGTCGCTATTCTATAAGCGTAGGAATTGTACGTCACAACTGAACTGCCTGTCAACGCCAAGTCCTCAGGACAACCTGGACAAGATGATCAGGCGATCTCCTTGTAGTATGACCGAGGAAGCAATCACGGTTTTCGATGACCACTTCAGAAGAGTGGGCAAGATGTTAATGTTATCCACGTGTCATCCGCCGGTAATCGTTGAGGTTCTGCATCGGGGGAACGGGTGTAGCACAGCTGCCTAGAGGTTCTGCTGTCTACACGATCGATCGCAGATTCGAATTTTAGGTTCCTTAGTGCTCACCAAGCCTACATGCCCTCGGGATCGATAAATTGGAACCAGACTAGTCTGGGAGGTCAAAAACTCTAACTCGACACATTTGGCTAGCCACCGCAAGTCATTGTATAGGCCAGTTACACGTTGCTAACCTCAAACAATTCTGAATTGAAGTGAATGTGGTGGCGTATTTCAAGCGGACTAACGTAAGACACTTTATCCTTTTATTCGTCGGTACACGATATCGACTTTCGAGTTAAGTTCTTTGTTATGGGACACTATCGACCAAAAATAGCCTAACAGTCGTTTAAACAGCTTTCTTTCTATACAGTCATGCTTTTCCATCATCGTCGACGGCGCTGCCCAAATCTCCGACCCGTACACCATTATAGGGCGAATGGCGTATAAGCAAATTCGCAGCTTGACTTCGCTGGCGGTGGGGGTCGACCCGAGCCCAAATAATAGAATTCGTCCGCGAGTTCAACAGGTTGTCCGTCCACCTGCTTGCATTTATTAGAGTAAAGTCGCAGTCTCTAGGCTGCAGCTAACTTCGATACAAGGTTAAGAAGACGGTGCTAAAACGACATCGGCGGAACACCGCTCAATTGTTCTTCGCATTATGTCATCAACAGCAAAGTTGAACAGAGACGGTTCCTCCACGGCACTTCGTCTAACTCCAGTTTTCACTTCGAACAGTGTGGTACGTCCAGCTTGTGTTCAAACCGCAGCAGTTGTTATTTCATTCATGTCGTTTATTAGGCGTACGAATTTTCTTAAAACTCTATCGGCACTAAGCACGAGAAGACGGTCTTGCTGAGAAGAATCCAAAGCGGCTTCGAAGTACAGAAAAACTAACTGTAGATGCTTCAAATGTCGCTGCCACGCTTTAATCACTCTCCTCACAACAAACACCTGATCAGTAGTCGAACGATCAGGGCGAAAGCCGGTTTGTCCTGGTGTTACCCTTGGGATGATTGGTAAGCTTATTCAGGATGATTCGCTTCAGGACAGTGTTTCTAAGACACAGCAGAGATATTTCTCGGTAGTTCTTGGGTTGCGTGACGGACTTAGTATCTCCTTGTGGAGAGGAACTATGGCAGCATGTCCCCACAAATGCGACATTCTTTTTTTAATCCATATCCAACGGATTATCTTTATCTCACGAATCCACGAAGGAAAGAAGATTTCAGCATTTCTGCGCTGATTTCATTTCATTTTCTCAGCCAGATCTTCGACAAAGAGGACAGAAAGACACCTTTTCATCTTGCCGCTATACTGCCATAGCAGAGTATAGGCTTTTCTCGGATTCATGTCCTCCCATGCATTTTAACGCTCTTGACCTTCATTCGTTCTCACGATCACATTTCAGCTGACAAGGCAACCTCCTTCTTGGGCGCTTTTCTTGGATGAAGTCACCAAGTGACATAGTGGGGTTACACATACAGAATTGTGCGTGGATCTTGTCTCTGCAGATGCGAAGGCGAACGTCTTCCTCGGCGTTAAAGGTGGGAGCGTTTTCTTTGCAGCGTCTTGAATCCATCTAGTGAGAAAGTCAGCGTCATCCACTCTCTTCTTGGTCTCATCCAATATTGATCGGCACTCGTTGGCGGAATTTCCTTCTGCATTCATCGTCTTTCAGTTGGAATCGAATGCGACATCCCCGTTCGCCTCCTCACGAATCAAACCATTTTTAAAATGTGCTCCGAAGACAGTATGCGAAATCATGACGCTATGACTGGAAAGACCGGTCTGCGGGAGTTGGTAGATTCATCGTTTCTTAACAACCCTACTGAATGCATGAACGCACTATCGTTTATGTGGATAACGCTTTCAGATTTTCATAAATAAGCTACAAAGCGCATGAAATAAGCAGAGGCATTTTTCCTATGCATCATCACTATTTTCGGTCCTTATTATATTACTCACAATAAACTTGTTAGTTTCAGAAAGACATGTAAGTGCAGTGGTAGAACACTCTTCACGTTTGTAGACAGGATGCTGAAAAACTACTACAATGTTCGAATTCTGATGTCTAGAAGCAGTGATGTCTAGAAGCATCTTTTATCTAAGAATTACAATTAACCAGTCATTTCTGTAAGGTCCATAAAATTTAGGAAAGCACACTGTTAGGGGCAATAAACTGAAAAAACACGAAGAAAACACGGGTTTTATTCGTCTTTTTTCAGAAGTCGTCAAAAGTTGATTTCTCTTACAATATCTGGACATCTCTTTGGAGTGCACGAACTTTATTCATTGTATACAGCAAGAACTCCTAATGCCTACCACTAAAACATTTCTTGAGAAAAACGTCTGTGGCTTCAGATTAGTTGAGCACGAGTCTGATTCACTTATAAGGCTGAGTCCTAGATAATTGCTTACAAAGATATGTGATTTTTAACATATTGAACATATTCTTTGAAAAGTAAAAGGATAAATATATGTATATTCGTAGTGCACATACCTGGCTTCCTTGAGTTGACGTAATCGGCGGGCTGATATCATCGACTGACGCGAATACCCGTCGAGTTGTGCCGTCCTCGAACACAGCTCTGCCCAACCTTCTCGATCTTCTGCGAGAGCATGAAAAGAATCAATCCACACGTCGCTATTCCATCTTGTGAAACCCTACGTTTCCCCTGAACTGCATATCCGCGCCAATTGTCTCTAAGACCTCTTTCACCACTTCAGTCCAGAACTTCCGTTTTCGCCCAGGTGGCCTCTTTCACCTTGAAACCGACAAACTTCTCAGAACTCTTCTCAGAAGGCGATCTGTTGGTATCCTTAATACATGACCAAAGAAGCAAAGAGGATTTTCTGTAGACACTTTCGATGGCGGTGCGAGACGTGTGCGACGAGATATTTTTCACTTGTCATCCGCAGGTACACTAACACCGATTTCCGCGTGAAGATCTTCGTTATGGCATATGTTGGGCCAAAAGTAGCAAAGCAGTAGTCTGAACAGCTTCCCTTCTGCGTAATCAAAATTCTCCATCACTGTCGGCGGTACTGCCCAAGTCTCCCATCTTTATATCATAATGAGGCGAACTGCGGATAATTAGACACGTAGACACACAGGTTGACTTCGTTGGTACGTCGGTCGACCACTGGCGCTTCGTTAAGAAGTTAAATGCAAAAGCGATCTTTGTGCATTTCGCTGACTATCTTTCTCTGCCACTGTTCCTTAGCATACAACCTAGCATAGAGCTCATCGAAAAGCTTGATTGGTTGTCCGTCCACCCTAATTCACGTTCAGCGTTTTGAAAAGGTAGAAAAACGATGGCAGGAGGACACTGATCAACTCTACCTCCCATGAAGAGAATCGAAAGGGGGCTTTAAAGCCTAGAAAGGTTAATTGCGCTGGGTTTGAATACCACTGCCAGATTCCGATAACTCTCCTAACGATGTGGTCGATGATTGTAGATCTGCCAGGATGAAAGCCAGCTTCCTCGTTGTGCGTTGTTTCTTCGCGATGCTTAATAAGTCGGACCAGGATAATCCGCTTCAAAACCTTGTATTTAACACGCAGCAATATGATTCCTCGATAGTTCATAGGGCACGTGACGGATAACTTTTTGTCAAGGGGAATGATGACAGCGTATCTCTACAAGTCAGGTACCCTTTATTCGATCCATACTGAATGGATGATCTCTGTCATTTTACGAATTCCATACGAAGGAAGGCATCTCAGCATTTCTGCTCTAATCCCATCGTCACCACCAGATTTTCCATTTTTCATCTTTCGGATGCAGACCAGAACCTCCAACTCGGTCGGTGGTTCCTCACTGACCATGTGTGTCGGTTTCTGGACGTGTTTGAGATAAAGAGTTGATGGCGCTTGTCGGTCAGGCCATGGAGTGATATCCCCAAATTGTCAGGCTTGCTTTGCCGACTTCATTAGAATTGTTGTGAAGACTGGAGAACATCTTTTCTTCTTGCCCCTATACTGTTTTAACAAAGCATAGGCTTTCCGCAGGTTGACCTCCCAAGCCTTTTCAAACTTCTTCGCTATTGAATTCCATTCGTTTTCGCAGTTTTTTAGCAGCTGATGATACATTTTCCTTCTCAAACTCTTTCCCTGGCTGAAATCGCCAGTGCTGCCGACGCCACTACATAGATAATTATATGTAGATTTTGTTTGTGTGGATGAGAAACCAAACCTTTTCCGCGGCAATAAGGCCGGAGTCGTTTCCTTTGCAGCGTTCTGGATTCACTTTGTAAGGAATTCGCATCGCAGAGCTTCTTCCTGGCCCGTACTTCAACATGAGTAAACACATCATTGCGGAATTTCGTTCTGCATTCTCCATGTTTCAGACATACCATGTCGGTTTTCGGCTGGCGGGGAACTCCTCGGTTTTTATTGTGGAACCGTAACTTGAAGCTGAGAAGAACTGGACGGTGATAAGAGCCGAGAAGTGCAACGTCTTAAGTAGCTCTAGATTTCCGGATATTTGAGTAAGGAATGTTCCTCGTCAGAACGTAGTCGAGCTGAAGATTGAGAGTTCTCATCTTCCGCTTGTGGTGTTCTTCAGGCGTCGAAAAGTTTGACCCTTGCCTCATAAGCTGATGGTGTCGATGGTTCCTTCTATACGTGGGGGCAATGATGAGGCCGTCTTTTCACATGAGTCGACCAAGTTACCGCTATCTGACGTGCACTCCGCTGGTTAGCACCATTTTTCTATCGCATCGGATTGCTGTTAAAGTCCCACTTTTGCATTTGCGTCGATTCCGACCATTTCCACCTGCTAGCTGGCTATTTTAAATATCAACACAATGAGCTCATCACGGAAGTGTTTTTTTCTTTAAGAGTTTTCTTTAGCGGTTTTCGTAGGTGCGTGAGTACATAGATCCAGAGCTTACGTATTCCACGACCCTCGACTAGGTTGTTGTAGTCGTTCCTTACAGTTATAGCGCAGCCGCCTACCTTCCTTTCATCAGTGTCATCTCAGTAGATAGACTCCGACATTGATGACGGTCCGACCTCTGATGCGCGTTTCCTGCACCGCAGAAAACGACACTCAGAGATATTGTGGAAGCCTGGACAGGGCGGTCTGCTGCAGTTCACTCGACAGTGTTCGATACTTCAGCGTGACGAAAAGAATGGCTATTGCGAACGATTCCATGGTCCATTCACCGCATTGATTACTGCATTTGAAAGGAATGGAGTAATTACAGAGAAGATACTATTATTAGACACTCAGATCGAAACACAAGGTCAAAATTTGCGATCGATTTGGCTCTACCTGCATTCTTTGATCTTTGAATTAAAGTAAAGTCATCAAATCAAAGGAATTGTTACGATTAAACGAATTTTCTACGATCTCATGGAATGGAATAAACAAATGGCATAGGTAAATGAAGAATCACTGAAGTAAAAATCAGAATAGAATTACTAAAATGTGGGTTACGAACTAAGTTAGAAATCTCCAGGTGCATGATTAGGCAGAGCTCCACTTTCACTATCAGATTTTTCAATTTTAAAAGTTTCCAAAAATTTCTAAGATTTTCAAGGAATAAAACAGAATATCTTATGGAATGTTGTTCTGCAAGTACAACGCTCCTCTCAGGAGTTATTCTTTTCTTTTCAGATGCATTAATCAATGTGGTAACACAGTAGTAGCTCAATGTGCGGCCTAAGATATGTGGTGTGCCGACGTGCCTAGATGATAATAACTTTCCACAAAGGCTGGCGTAGTCTTTAATGAATTATACAGAAGTTTTCGAAATCAACACCATTCAATAGACCTTCTCCTCCTGGAAAATATTCCCACCCTGATATTCAAAGAAATCTTCAATAAGTCGCAGAAAACTCTTTAAAATTGCTCCGAAAATTTTCATCCGTACAGTTGTGAAGCTGGCCGTAGCTGATTCATATTATGGAAAAAATTGAGACAGTTCATGGAACGGTAATAGTTCTCTATAGAGTTACCTTAGTCAGATTTTAAACATAAAATATCACTTTAGGACCACTTACAAAATTTTGTTCGTGTCTATTTGTTACTTTGCTCAGTAATATTGTTTTGTGACGACATATGAAAGAAGATTGATAGTCGCGTATGCAGAATTATGTACATAGAAACTGTAGACATCACATCTAACTACTTTTAACCAAACCAACTTTTTCTTTTCCAAACAATGTTTATTTGTTCAGAAATTATTCCACCGTCTGTTCTTTCTATTCTCTAGTACACTTTGGACGTTCTTCACTTGTCTCCCATATAGGATTCTATATCTCTTGAATATGCTCTGTGAGTTTCCCTACTTACATCGCTACACAAATGCTTATATTTAAAAACAGTCTCCTTTCTAAGTTCCTTAACGCTAATATCAGCGCTAAACGACAAGAAGGTCAGCGTATGTGTAACCGACATGATCTCTCAGCACTTTCTCAACCTGACACTACCTTGAGTTGCACTACCTTGCACAAGTTTGGTTGTTTTCTAGTTTAGTTTTAAAGATCGTTAACAATACTTTTTCGAGTAAGGAGCGGGTGCAGGAGCGTCAGAAGGTAGCCGCTTTGTTCTGTTTGGTGATCAGTACACTAGTTCATAGAAGCTGCTTTGCAAATGGTGCCAAAACTGCCAATGCGCAGCAGTAATTTGAAACAATAAGCTATCAACAAGCGAATTTGCGCGGTCAACCGAAAATATGCAACCGCAACGCCACTGCTGCCTTTCTGGAAAATGTTGGTTCTTTATAAGAGATAATTCTTTATAAGTCTTTATAAGAGGCGTCTAGAATAGAGTTCCACCGATCTATAGAAGGTGGATTATATGCTTCTGCTTCAACACCGCAACATCTGAGACAGTGAAAGAAGACGCTGATTCTTTTCCTATCTTCCTTTCTTCTACTGGAAATTCCGTCTAGAGTACTTCACAAATCGTGTAAGAGGGAGAGCACTAGCCTTGTTTCTCACGAAGTTGGGCAATCAGAAGTCAAGCAACATTGATTGTGCTACAGTACTCGTGAAACAGCATTGAATGAAAGAAAGTAGAGAAGACGGAAGCAAACGTTCGAAAGCCACTTCAAAATATGTGCATTTTGTGCAAACTCTAGAAAACAACTACAATCGGAAGAGCTGTGATGCCCTCAAATGGTGATGGAAAGAGCCATGCACGCATTCTGCGGAACTCGCTTGTTTTCGCTGAAAAAAGAGCAGTAAATGGACTATAGTTCGAACGACTGTAATTTTCCCGAAAACGTAAGTAGCGTTCCAAGCTAACGATAATAAGGGTTTGGTTCCTTAAAGACAACTGCGATTTGAAAAAATCGCTACGAGTTGTAGCATTCCTACTGTTAAGATGATTCAAGATTACTGCTATTTTGTTTCAGTTTTGCACGATCGTGAGCTTATTTTCTTAGAAAATAATTTTCACGACTGACATCTACAGTTTAGGCACTCCATGCCGCACAGTTCTGGTGCAACAGCTGACGGACATATTCTTCCGCATATTGGTTGTTGGAATGGTGATTAATCCAGTTATCACTATATGGACTCAACGGATCTATCGCATGCGTCTCTTAAGGCTTTTTAACAAATGTCAATAATCTGCGACCAACGAAGAAACCGTCAGTGTAAGAAGTCATTCGTCGAAATGGAATGCAATCGAAGCAGTATCGCTCGCAATATCGCTATGATTTATATTTACGCTTATAGTGGAGTTGTATTATGCAATATTAAGCATCAGTTATTGATTTAACTTTTGAGAGAGGGAAGGTAGTGTCCCGAAGTAGACGGATCTCGCAATCATCTGGTTTAAATTACTTTCGATCAGTCACTGTCATCGATTTCTCTGTAAAGGTTGTAAGAATACACTTTTAAGTTTGTATTGAATGTATTACTGGGCGAAACTTTTGCTTTCAGCAGGACTCAGATGACGACAATTTTTTCTACTTTTTTTGTTATAAGCGCAGTGGAGCTCGGAAAGGCATTACTAGGCAGAGCCGCTTTTCTAGGAACAAAACCCTCGGTCCTCATGATTCAAAAAATCCAGTGCAACTTCATTAAGAGCGAATAAGATTCATGCACGGCGTCAAATGTTCTCCAATATCCCCGTTCTAATTTCTAGGCAACCCGCTAACGAAAAGTGGTGAACTCCTATGTGAGAAAAAAAAAACTATGTATGATAAATTTATATTATCGAGTTTGATAAGCTGTACACGAGGTTGTTAAATAAATTTATTGGCTAACGTTTCGGCTATATCGCCTTCTTCAGAGCCTGAAAAGGGCGATATTCAATCTACAATCTAAACGACCAACCTCTCTACAACTAAACCGATAGACTCCACGCCTACTTTCAATCACAAATTTAGCGACTACACTGATTACTCACCTTATATCGGAGACGCCTAGCATGGACCGCTGACTGATCGATCACGAGGGCGAATGGTTCGAATGTCACATTCGGATCGGACTAACCATTCGAGATATGGCGCGAGTTCCCGCGTTATCGACAGACATTCACCCTTGCGGTTCATTTTAGGGTTTTTGGCTTGGATCCAAAATGCCTCCAGCGATTTTCGAACCAACGTTTTAGTTTCGTGCGCTAAGATTTGGACCCTATCGGATTGCTGTTAAAGTCCCACTTTTGCATTTGCGTTGATTCCGACCATTTCCACCTGCTAGCTGGCTATTTCAAATATCAACACAATGAGCTCATCACGGAAGTTTTTTTTTTCTTCAAGAGTTTTCTTTAGCGGTTTTCGTAGGTGCGTGAGTACATAGATCCAGAGCTTACGTATTCCACGACCCTCGACTAGGTTGTTGTAGTCGTTCCTTACAGTTATAGGGCAGCCGCCTACCTTCCTTTCATCAGCGTCATCTCAGTAGATAGACTCCGACACTGATGACGGTCCGACCTCTGATGCGCGTTTCCTGCACCGCAGAAAACGACACTCAGAGATATTGTGGAAGCCTGGACAGGGCGGTCTGCTGGAGTTCACTCGACAGTGTTCGGTACTTCAGCGTGACGAAAAGAATGGCTATTGCGAACGATTCCATGGTTCATTCACCGCATTGATTACTGCATTTTGAAAGGAATAGAGTAATTACAAATTATTATTATTAATTATTACGAAACGGTATCTTATCTGCGGTGGAAAACCCCACCACGGATAAGATACCTCTCTGCTTTCCTCACATCTCCGATGAAGTGAACGCTGCCATTAGGCGATGTCTGAGGAGAGCAGACTTGGATAGCTCCGTTTCGGTCGTTGAAATACCACCGAACAATTTGAAACGTCAATTAGTTCGGAATCGTTTATACGATACCATCTGTACAACACCGAACTGTATTATTTGTCCCACAGGTAGATCAGGAGACTGCTTGAGATCCGGGGTAATCTACCTGATTTCTTGCACGAACTGTGGCGACGAGTATATCGGTGAAACGGCACGACCGCTGTATGTCCGCATCAAAGAGCACGTGAGCGGCAAGAATAGGTTACGAGAATGGACACCTTTAGGTGCCCATAGAACACAAAAACACAACGGAACCGATTTTGAAATTAGGGCCCAAATCATAGCGCACGAATCTAAAAATTTGGCTCGAAAATCGCTGGAGGCATTTTGGATCCAAGCTAAAAACCCTAAAATGAACCGCAAGGGTGAATGTCTGTCGATAACGCGGGAACTCGCGCCATATCTCGAATGGTTTGTCCGATCCGAATGTGACATTCGAACCATTCGCCCTCGTGATCGATCAGTCAGCGGTCCATGCAGGGCGTCTCCGATATAAGGTGAGTATTCAGTGTAGTCGCTAAATTTGTGATTGAAAGTAGGCGTGGAGTCTATCGGTTTAGTTGTAGAGAGGTTGGTCGTTTGGATTGTAGATTGAATATCGCCCTTTTCAGGCTCTGAAGAAGGCGATATAGCCGAAACGTTAGCCAATAAATTTATTTAACAACCTCGTGTACAGCTTATCAAACTCGATAATATAAATTCAACTATGCCGAGGTTAATTGAAAGTCGAACTTTTCATCTGCTATGTATGATAACATTGGCATTGTGCTCGTCCTTCTGGTCTCTAAAGTCTTTCTTCTTGTCCTACTATGCTGTGGAGGCGATTCTGTTTTTGAAAGTGGAGGAGAGAGTAGAAGAAACTGAGACTACGCTCAATCAGTTTTTTTTTTTTTGGTAAATTACCTGTTGGGAATATTAACTAGACAGCCCAGCTTTGCTCTTTTAGTTTGTGTGCTCATTTTTTATTTCTCTTCCTTAATAATATATATTCATCGTTCGTTGTTGATTCTCAATCCGAGGTACGGGCACTTTGAATATTCCAGTAACCAGTACTTTTTCTGCAGGTTGGGGCTTGCTTTGTCGTGTTGCGCGATTTTCCATAGTTATCGCGATTACTAGTGTTGGATCTGCAGACTCAAACTGTCTTTGATAGGATCTACATGTGTACTTCGCCTTTGTTTTCGCCCTCAGCCAAGACAACCGCTGGCTACAAATGAACACTGGACGCAATTTCGTGCTCCACATATAAGACTCCTGTATATCTTGAAGAGATGATGCTTTTAAATAATCAAGTTCTCGAGTAATCATTTTGGTGAATAGTTTGTGACAGCAACACAATTCTAACTCATTTCTGTTGTCGCAACAGAGACTACTAGCAGAGTAAGCAACATCTCGCAAATATCATATATATATATATATATATATATATATATATATATATATATATATATATATATCATGCTATATAATAACGCGCTTAGTCCGCGTGTGTGTGCATGTATGTGTGTGTGTCTGTGTGTCTGTGTTTGTCTGTGTGTCACGAAAATACTCTACAATGATGCAAAACTCACACCGGTGAGGCGCCGAACCAACTCCATGAACCTGGTAGGCGAGCACTCTACCTTTTGTCTAGTGCCCAAATTTACAAACCCATCTATGTTGGCGTTGATAAGGCAAATTAGCTTCTCTCATATGTTCATAATAAGGGTAAATAAACTTTTATGTGTATGTATACTTCCAAATTTGCAAACTATCATCCTGTATAATAACGGGCTTATTCTGTCACGTGTGTGCGTCTGTGTATGTGTGTGTCTCAATCAAGAAATCCCAAAAAGAAAGGAGACGGATACCTTGGCGTCGGTTTGGTGCGCTGGAACCTCAACGCGGTAAAATTGGGTGAGACGGGTCCTACGGCGTCGAATTCGTGCCACATAGCCAGATAGCTGCAAATTGGCGTGGGGCGGGTCCCGCTGAGCCGGATTGGTGCGCGGGAGCCCCAACGCAGTAGAAGGAGTTTCTATGGTTCTTTCACATATCTATTTCTCAGCATCTAACAGTCTTCCTAACACTGCTAACATCTTTTTTTCAAAAGGAAGAAACACACGTGCGAACGGCTGATCACGTGCGAATACAATACATAGTAGCCAACAGTTTACGCTATCTGACATTGTAGAACGTTATTTTTATCACTACGATAGTGATATTCACTTCATTTCATGCTCATTTCATGTTAGCACATCTTTCTTTGCTAATAGTTGACTACGGAGGAAACTCATGCTTTGAATAATGTTTCCAAATTGTGGAGATGTGAGAGAAGCATACATGTAAAATCAAGTTTGATTGTTCTCCAAATATAGAACTGACGCGTTTAGGGAAAAACCATAAACTCTTTCATCTATGCTTAAATTTTCTGGTAAAAAAAAATTGAAGAAAGCGTTGATAGGAAAAGCCAATTCTAATTTTACAAAAAAATGTCGCTACTGTTATTTGTTATTGATCGGTGAAGGCTAGCGAAACGAACACCAAAAACAAAAAGCCTGAATTCCGGCTTAGGCTGGACGTTCAGACTGGTATATATATATATATATATATATATATATATATATATATATATATATATATATATATATATATATAAGTCTGATTGTTACGTCCACACGGTGGGCCTGCTTTCACTAAACGCAATCAGGTATCTGAGTATACGCCTTGGCAGCGTACGAGCTATAAAACCCGCACTTTTATTTAGCGCAAATTTCCTGAACACCGCAGAAGATACTGTCGTCCTGCACACTTACAGAGCCATACCTTCAAAGGTGAAATGACTAGAGAGAGCATGAAATCATTGGCAACAAACATCCGTTTTGTGATGCTGAACTGTCGGTTGCTGGCGAGTGAACACCAACAAGCCACTCTGTCCATACTACCGCGATATCTGCATACACTGCTTCCTGCATTGCAGGAAACAACAGAGATCGGCCCATCATCATTATCAACAGTTACACTATGTACTACAGCGGCACTAATGAAAGGAAATTAGAAATCGCGCAATAGCTGTGAAAAATGAATACAACAACTTGGTGGAGGAATTGTGATCAACGTTGTCAATATGGGCCTTCGTACGATTGCGATATCGCAGAGGACACAAGCTCTAGATCGTGAGTGCTCACCCACCTACGGAGATCGGTAAAGAACATTACAAAGACGCTTTTTATGATGAATTTGAGACTGTGATATCCAAGACGCCTAACCAGCAGGCGGCTATCACCGGAATTGATGTGAACGCAAAGATGTGACACGAACAATCCCATATGCTTAAGAATTGGCATCATCTCGTGCAACAACATCTAAGAACGGATATCGTCTCGTGGATCTTTACGAGCTGACGAATCTTGGTTTGAAGGAGCGTATCCAAATAAGGAGGCGAGTTCCACCTCGGCCGAAGATCGATATGTATGTCTGAAGGACCGAAAATGTGGAAGGAAATCCCAACGGGTGTCGATTAACACTGGATTATGGACAAGCTAGGCAAGCGTTCGTAAACCTCAAACGATTTCAAATGTGAATAAGCACGCTGATTCCAATGGTGTCGATTAATACTGGAGTAAGGACTAAGAAGAGACTTAATGACGCCGAATCTTCCACAATTTGTATTCAGAAGTCAAGAGAGAAGTTTGCCTTTGATCTGTGAAATCAAGATTCATCTATAAGTCTGTGTGTGTCGCGCACACTACTGGTGATTCAACAAGGGAGAATCATCAGAGGAGAAAAATGCGTCCTCAACTGAAACGTGGTCGCAAGAACAAATGGACGTCGAGGGCGAAAGAGTTCAAAACGGCGTTGGAAAACAGGAACCCGAGAAAAGCTCATTCTCTACTTTTTGCAGTGACTGTACGGTCGGCCTATGATTTTTACGTCTTGGATCCAACTGAACCTTTCATCCGTTTGGGTTTGATAGACCGGTACCAGTCTTGTCGGAGAGGATAAAAACACTGACCTGATACATCAACAAGCCCACTGGTCATTGTATAAGCTGAATGTCACAAACGTGACCATAGATAATAAAAATGAAGAAGTAAGAAAAATATGTTTACGCTCGGTGGGTATGCTCAAACAAAGAGCATTTGAATAAGAGGCAATGAATGAGAGTTGCACTCTCGCGCAGCTGGCGCATCTGGTGTGCAAAAACTACTCGAGCACAATCAGATTGCGAGAGCAACACTGTGCCGACAGCAGACAAAGAACTTGGACCGTATATAAACGGTCCAAGAGTGTTTACTGCTCATAGCATAGTCGAGCATTCGTCTAAAGCATCTTCTTTACTCTTGCCTCCCTTCTTGTGAACTCAAGTGTGCTAACATATTTTTGCCTCCCTTTTTATGATGCTTGCATTTCTGTTTATGCATTTCTGTGTGTGTATTATTATATCACGCCTATTACTTTGTATTTGTCATGTACCGTGCCTTATATAATAACATAACATGCCTCGGATATTCGTGTATATTGTACGTGATAAATAAAGTTTAATTACCCAAGTTTGGGGCTTATTCACGTGGCATCTAACGAACAACTGAACCACCG
Source organism: Necator americanus (assembly GCF_031761385.1). Classification (NCBI taxonomy): domain Eukaryota; kingdom Metazoa; phylum Nematoda; class Chromadorea; order Rhabditida; family Ancylostomatidae; genus Necator; species Necator americanus. Next base: position 24,050,785 of record NC_087376.1, read on the forward strand.
CTGACTCACTAAACAAGCGTTCGTAAACCTCAAACGATTTTGAATTTAAGTACACAAATCGGCGCATCTCGTTTCGGATACGCCAGGAATACTTAACACCAGACACACTCACACTTTGTTTCAAGGTCTTGCTAAACTGACAAACTCTATCAGTCCCTACACTCGAGGCTATCGAAAACCGATGTACGCCGCGGTCATGAAGGAATCACCAAACAAGTGGAGGAACACCGAACAACAACGGAGGTTCTAGTCTGCAACTTGTCGATTGTCATTGTGAAGCAAGAGTCAAGATTGTTAACTGTCTTTATTACGGCTAACGTTTCGGCGCTGTTGCCTTCCTCAGAGTCTGAAAAGTCAGAACATTTGCAACATATTCTCTCAAATGCCCCATCCAGATCAACTCATCATCCTCTTGGATATTACACCTGGAACCAAGAACCAAAAGAGCCCAAATTGTGGTGCTTACCTTAGTAGCAACATTACCGTGATGTTAGCGGACCTACACATGGTAGAACACCTGGAAATACTGAAATGCTCCTGACCTGACCCCCAGATCAAAACTCGCAAAGTTCTTTATTCAGAGCCGTTTTTCTATACATATTTGGACCTTTGCGTTTATCCAAAACCCTGCGTCCTCCCACTATCTCGCATTCGTACAAAGGCCTATCAAGACGACGTTGAGCCAAATTTCTTGCCTAGGCAGCAGTCGTGGTGTATCTCTTGCACTGACCACGGGGTGGTCTCTGATGCTCGTTTCGTCAATGCAGCATACGAAACAATAAAATATCCAAGAAGTTTCGGTAATCATCCACGGATTTGCCCCACTAAAGAGACCACAGACAGTTGGTCGTAAGGCTACATAGCGTATACCCAGGTGACGGATAGATGGCTAACTGCAGACTAAAAGCGATCAAAGACGCGGATGGATTCAGAGAATGGACTCTCTGTTTCTGCTGCGCCTGGACTGACTCATAACATCGTTGTATCTTGCACGTCGGTTCGGCTAAAAGCCTGCAATCAAGTGACTAGGAGGCGGTTTGGAGTAGCTTCGAACAAATATGCTCCATTTGTGTGCAGCATCCAACGCTCTCACACAAACCGGTGGGACTAGAGGATTGTAATCTGATCATAGGTTTTAATTTAATACGCATGCCCGTGGTCAACCGTGTGTTGAGAATTTCTCAACAGGGGGTCGTAAGAGGGGTGTCTGAGGAAGAGGGGGGTAGCTCGTAAGAGGGGAGTCGGAAAATTAGGAAAAAAGTTAAAGTAGGGAAAAACCTGGGAAAAATGAAAGAAGCGAAGAGAAAAGAAAGACGGAGTTGTCGATGTCAAATAAACACATATTGAGGTGTACAAAATTCAGTGTAACTTAGGTAAACAAGCATGTTGGCATGTTTTCGTATAACAAGAGATGATACGTATTCTAAGAAGATTTTCTTCAGGTCCCAATATTTGCGACTAAAAAATGGAACAATAGTCTCAAGGAAGGGGAAACGTTAATAACGCATTCAGTACTTGAGTTCTAAATAAATTTGCTTAATATTTATATAAGCGATTGAGGAAGACTCGAAGAAGCAGTTGAGGCAGGCTAGTCTAGCAAAAACGGTTTAACTAAAAAGAGGGTACACAAACCAGATAATGATTTTCAAAAAAAATTATTCTTTACAATTCTAGTAATGAAATTGGTGTTCTTTTTGAGCCAATCTTGAAGGTGAAAACTTAACACTTGTTTGCTGCTGTAACTTATGTTGATGACGTCGGAGTCGCTTCGGCAAAATCTCGAACAGTGCAAAATCGTATGTCGTCGTACGTGCAGGCGGTTAGGGAATCTACATTACCTGAACGAAAAGGAAAGCCTTCAGAAAGGAGAAGTTTGTAGACAAAGGAAACGTACCAGTGGCAATAAAATCTTTGACTTTTTTCATAAGTAAGAGAAGAAGCATAGTCGCAATAAAAACCAGGGCTTATGCTACGCTGGCTCACGTTGGTAATTGTAATGCAGATAAAATGCTGTATGCGTGACCCTTCCCCATCGAATTTTACGTATTTTTGCGCGATTACAAAGGCTCCAATGAGGATATTTATTAACTGGCTATTATGAACTCTGTTGAACTGATGACGACTGATGCGGAATCAATCTGGTGGCTCAATGCAATGTCTCGTTATTGTTTTTTTTTTGTGACTGTCAGCGATCAATCCAGCCAGAAGAGCTATCTTTTCATTCAGCGTAAAAGAATTTAAGGAGCACATTTCTCCTCCAACAGTGACGAATTTCTAATTTCCAGTCGCAAATACAATCTCGAGGCTGCTACTGAGCGAAAAAACACATCTTCAAGCGCAATTAGGTATACAGTTAGTACAATGTAGGCTCCACGAGTGTCCGTATAACGACTCTCAAAGTGAATATCATGCGGTGCAACCTTTGCAACCTTTTAGAGAGAATTTTATTCTACAATTCTACAACGTTTGGTGCTTCTAGATTTCCACCTTTTTTGAAACCTAGTTGAGAAAAATTTCGAATTTTGCCTCAAATTTTCGAGTTTTTCTCCACTAGCTTTTGAGAGAACCATAACACCTATAGAGGTCGAAATGTGCAGTTAAGGGTTTTCTTTGATGTTCTTTCAAAATATGGCACCGAATTTGTCAACCGCCCCACCATTATCTCGTAACGAGAAAAAGTGCGAAATTTCAGATTTTCAGCTGTGCGTCAAAATCTGTATCACTGCGAACAAAGCCCAATAACTCAGTCGTTGTTTGCACATGTGAATTAGGCTTGAAGGATCTTTTCAATCGGAATTCATTTCATTTTATTCCAAATACTTTCAATTCTCTCAAAAGCTAGTTGAGAAAACGTTGAGAAAATTGCAAGATTTCTTAGCTAACTTTCCAGAGGGTCTAAGAAAGATATTTCGACCATATCATAGCTCGAATCTTTTTTTTTTACAAAAGCTGACACAGTTGTCCTCCTCCGTTTCCTTTGCAGTCCGCTATCATATCATCTGTCACGTTTATTTCAACCTAACAAAATCCGTCCAGTCCAACAGTAATTTCCAATCAGATCCTGGGCTGATCACAAAGATGATTTCTAAACAACACCTTGATGCGGTGAACGAAGCTTTAAATACAATTTCAGAGAAGTTGTCGGTGAAATGTTTTTCTCAGTAATTTTTTTCGGTTCTGCAAAAATCGAGATTCGGGTGGGAATCGAACTATTCAGCTTCTTTAATCACTGCCAGTGAGAAAATAGTATGTAGGGAGTAGAAAGTAGTAAGAAAATGTCTTTAGAATGTAATCTGCTTTGGTATAGCTTCTTTTTCTTGCATTTTGCAAAAATGGAAAAATTCCGGCCGTGATCGAACTCTCAACCTTTCGTTCCTATTGCGAATGAGTAACATTACTCGTGAGTGGGAGGAAATAGCGTGAAAGTAGTTTTGAAACGTGTTCTTCGTCGTTTTAAGCTTTTTTCCATTTTACAAAAAAATGGTTCCGGCGATGTCAATTGATCATTTCTTTACCAATATCAGAAGTAAAATTGTGGCGTCGAATGCATGTCAAGAGCGGACTCATCTTTTCAAATTGTAGGTTTACATATGAGCTGATAGACATCTAATTCTTACAGGAGCGTCTGTGGCGTCTACCTCATGCTAGTGTTCATTGCAGATGTATCACGATATTTCCGCTTTATCTCGTTGGAAAGACATACCTCTTAATGAGACTTACTCTGAACCAGGACCTTCAGCCGAGTAGCTGACAAGGAAGAAAAATTGAGAGATGCATGGCTAACTTCTTCACCTATGACGACGACGACAAAATCTGCACTTCCAGATTAGTCGCATACACTGCCTATAACAATACTTCTCGAATCGTTTCTGCTTCTTGCGCAGCACGCACTACTGGTAAGAATTTTTTTCAGGCGAAAACTTTTCTGAGAACTATTTGTAATTTTATTGAAATTCATTGTTTTGTGCAATCAGCATTGTTTCTGCTCAGATCTGCGCTGTGAGACAAAGGTGGCAAGCGACCCGTTACTGTGAACTCCAGCAACATGTAGAGTTCCTCAAACAGCCTATCCGCTCGAGGTCCTTGCCGCTCGAAATAGAAGATAAAAAACATTTATTCGACTCATTAGATATGTAAAGTCCAATAAACATCTTCCTGTGTTGTCTTCTCAGTGCACTGTTACACATCCCCATACAAGCTACCTGGAGCACACATCATTACAGAAATTCATCAGAAAGCCAAACACAATATTCTGACCGTTTCTAAATCCGTGCGTCAAGAGGTTGAATGCTCTTCTTCCTCGATTATTATTTTCAATCTTTTCCCGACTGGCACACGTTACATGGCATCTTGAACGTATAATTAATATGACCATATAATTTTTAGTTATTATTCATTATTCATTTTATTATTTATTATTTCATATTAATTCAATTTATTTACTAGGCGTTCGTTTTTCTAAACTTCTTTTTGTTATACCTAATTTTTGATTGCTATATGGACAGTTATATTTGTAGGAACGAGATGAGGGGTCATTTTTAGAAGGCTCTTCAAGGAAGGGGTCGTTTTCAGGAGGGTTTTTCGCAACTACACACTCCATAAGCATGTCTCAGTAATGAGAAAGAGTTCTCTAAATGCGTAGGAGAGTCTCGTAAGGTAGCTTCAGAAAGGATGGGGATTTGCATGAGTCATCTAAGCTAACGAAACAGTAGAGGACTGGGAGTAGATCGGAAGCAGCCATTCACGATCTGATGATACAAGCCAGGAAGACTAGGCACCACTGACTGACCAAGATGAGACTAGGCAACCCATTGAACGCCGTATACGGAGCTGTAGAAAAACTGTACTTTCGAACACGCGACAGTAGAAGATTTGTTAGAGTTGGTGTCCTCGTCAAGTATGGCAACAAACGTCTACTCTTTTAAGACTGCGTCGAGGATGTCTACGGATGAGAAGATGGTGTACGACGCCGACTTCGACTGTCTTCGTCGTTTACGGTCCAATATCGAGCTAAAGAAAGAGCAGTCGATGTTTTCTATATGGATCAAGAGAAGTTCTAGAGATGTTACCTCCTAAAAGCCATAGTGGGTTATTTTAACGCCGAAATTGGCCCTAGAATAACGCCAGAAAAATTTTACATCAAGACCGACGCCCTACAATGGAACGAATGAAGGTAGAGAGGCATTCCGAGTTTATCATGAGGACTAGGACTACCCATTACAATTTTAGAAGCCCTCCTCTCTGCGCTGGACGTGGGAGTCACCTGGTGGAGGGTACCGCAATGACACTGACCACATCATTGTCAGTAAAGGGTTCAGCTTGATGCGTGCCTGTCTTTGAAAACTCTTAAACTAGTTCGCCAGTGTGGAGCAACACAAACCCTATACCATCCAGGAACTCACGTCCGACCTCGCAAGGCTTTGCAGAGAGACGATGAAAGAAGACCTTGAAGAGAGAAGAGCAGCAGTATTGGCTGAAACTACAGAGTTGGGAAAGAGCATTAGCTACCTCGTTGAGACTTTGCCAATCACAAGATGAAGTTGGATGCTCTCCAGAAACTAAGTGGAACAACCATTGAATCGAGAAGGGGAATGAAGAAAATTATCCACAACTTCTACACTGATCTCTTCGACAGTCATGTCCACTTATCTCCTAACCATCTGAGGGAAGAAGGCATTTCATTCCAGAGGTTCTCCCGTCCGAAATACGACATGTTATCAAGTCGGTAAGAAATCGTTCGGCACTAGGTCCCGACAGAATAAGATCACAACATTCGAAGAACCTTCCCGCCAATAACTGTCAACACTCTGGCGAGGTTCTTTACATGTTACCTGTGAGAATGCAAGGTTTCTAAACAGTGGAAGACCAAAAAGACCGAGTTGGGAGATCCACATGGCATCGGCAGCTGTCGCCCAGTCTGCTCACTATCTCTCCTCTACAAGCTCTCTACAAGGGTAATCCTTAATAGGATTGAAAATTCTTGGCTGAAGGACAGCCATGCGAGCAAACAAGATTTCGAAAAAGATTCAGCACGACTGACCACATTCACGCTGTTTAGAAACTCATCCAGGTATCACGAAAGTACAGGATGCCGCTATGAGTGCCGATATATATATATATATATATATGTATATATATATATATATATATATATATATATATGTATATATATATATATATATATATGCAGAATCACATGGAGATATCGCAAGCGGTCGCATTGCGCAGGACCTGGCCCAGTCACGTAGTGGTGGAACCAGAGCGCGCAATTTCCACACATATCGACGAGAACTGGGGCCGCTTATACGAGTCTGATTGCTATCTGTTTGTGGTGGCCTGCTCTCAATAAACGCGATCAAGTATTTGAGTGAACGCATAGGAAACACACGAGGTATATAACCTGCACAGTTATCTGATGCAAGATTCCCATACATTGCAAAAAGGTGTTGTCGTCCAGCACATCGCCAAAGCCCATAACCTGAAAGGTCAACTGCCTGAAGGGAGCATGGAATCTTTGGCAACAACCATTCGTTTCGTCATGCTGAACTGCCGAACACTTTCAAGTGAACTCCAACAAGCCGCTCTATACAGACTTTTGCGATACCTCTGTGTGCCTTTTACTGCACTGCAGGAAACACGCATGAGAGATCAGCATCGAAAATTACACCATATACTGCGGCGATGCTGATGAGAACAAAGTAGGTGCCTGCGCGATAGCTTTGAGGAACGATTACAAGAACCTGGTGGAGGAATTGGGTTCGTCTAGATGTGCCTTTCTGCGGCTGCGGGATCGCAGAGGACGTAAACTCTGAATAGTAAGTGCTCACGCACCTACCGAAACCGCTGTGGACGACAGTAAGGACGCCTTCTATGATGAACTCAATGCGTTGATGTCTAAAATACCAAGCCAGCAGGTGGTCATTGTTGGAATCGACGCAAATGCGAAGATGGGACTCGAACAGCAATCCGATGTGCTAGGAAAATGGTACTATGCAGCGGAGCGCACGTCGGACAACGGTGACCGTCTGGTCGACTTGTGCGAACAGATGAGCCTCATCATCGCTTCCGAGTTTAAGAGGAATCATCGACGCCATCAGCTCACATAGCAGGGGTCAACCCTTTTTACGCCTGAAGAGCAGTGCGAGCAGAAGATAAGGACTCTTAAAATTCAGCTCGACCACGTTCTGGAGAGGAACATTCCTCAGTCAGATATCGGAAAATCTAGAGCTGTTTGGGACGTCGCGTTCGACACTGGCCACCGTCCAGTTCTTCTCAGTTTCAAGATACGATTCCACAAAAGAAACCGAGATCCCCTTCAACTGAAAATCGACGTGGCAGGTCTGAAAGACGAAGAATGCAGAACGGAACTCCGCCAACGTGTGTCTATTCATGTTGGAGTACGGACCAAGAAGAAGCTTAGCGATGGGGATTCCTTCACAAAGTGCATCCAGGACGCTGCAAGGGAAACGCTCCCGGTTCTATTGCCGCAGAAGAGGTTTGTTTTTGCATCTGTGGAAACAAAACCCACGTACAATTCTGTATGTGTCGTGCGTAACGCCGGTGACTTCAACCGGGCAACCGCCGGTGACTTTTTAGAAGGAAGCTGCGTCGTCAACTGCAACAAGACCGTGATAACGAGTGGACGTCAAGAGCGATGGAGTTTGAGAAGGCGTGGGAGTACAGGAACCTGCGGAGGGCCTATGGTCTACTAAAACAGTATAGCGACAAATTGAGCAACCCTTCCAATTTGGAGAGAACACTTCAAGACCTTGCTGAACCGGCTAGCACCGTCAGATCCTGAACTCGAACACGTTCATAGATCGAAATATGCGGTTAACGAGGAACCACCGACCGAGTCGGAGGTTCTAGTCTGTATTCAAAAAATGAAGAATGGAAAATTTGGTGGAGACGACGGGATTAGCGCAGAAATGCTAAAATATCTCCCTCCGTCTGGGATTCGTGAGATGACAAAGATCATCCGTTCAGTATGGATAGATGAAAGGATACCAGACTCGTGGAGACACGATATCATAATTCCCTTCCACAAGAAGTTATCCGTCACGGACCCTTGGAATTATCGAGGAATCTCTTTGCTGCTTGTTATGTACAAGGTATTGGAGCGCATTATCTTGGACCGACTCATTAATCATCGCGAAGAAACAATGCGCGACGAGCATGCTGGCTTTCGTCCTGGCCGATCTACGATTGACCAGGTGTTCATCGTCAGGAGAGTGATCGAAATCTGGCAGCGGTATTCGAAGCCAATGCAACTAGCGTTTCTGGACTTTGAAACCGCGTTCGACTCTCCTCACCGAGGCCGTCTTCTCAACGCGCTCCGGAGTACCAGGAAAGTTCATTCGCTTGCTTGATGACACGAATCAACGAACAACTGCACCTTTCCTGATCAATTTCGCATTGACGACATTATGCGAAGAACAGTCGACCAGTGTCCTGCCGACATTGTCTTAGCACCATCTGGGTGCCCCTTGAATGACCTCAAGTACGCCGACGATGTTGTTATATTCGCGGAAAGCAGTACGAAACTTCAACATGTTGTCAACCTAGTATTGAAGCTGGCTGCAACCTATGGACTACGTCTACGCCCTGATAAATGCAGACAGATGTGGATCTCTTCGAGACTCGAACGAGAATCAGGGTGGACGGACAACCGATAGAACTCGTCGATTAGTTCTGTTACCTGGGCCGTACGCCGAAGAACAACGGCAGCTACGAGAGAGATGTTCAGTAAAGATGCGCTAAGGCCACTTCTGCATTTAACTCCTTAACGAAATGCCTGTGATCGACCCCATCACCAACGAAGTCAAGCTGCGAGTCTACCTATCCGCAATTCGCCCCATCACGATGTATAGACCTGGGCAGCACCATCAACGGTTATGGAGAGGCTTGATTACACGGGACGAAAGCTGCTTAGACGGCTACTTGGCTACTTTTGGTCTAGGGTATGCCACAATTAAGATCTTCACGCAGAAATTGATGTGGTATACCGGCGGATGACACGTGGAAGACACCAACATCTTGCATCACCATCGAAAGTGACTAAAGTAAATCGTCTTCGCTTCTTTGGTCATATATTAAAGAGACCGGCAGATCGCCTTGTTCAACGAATTCTGAGGAGTTTGGAGTTTTTCGAGCTGGGAGAAGCCACCTGGCCGAAAACGGAAGTTCTGGATTGGGGTGGTGAAAGAGGACCTGAGGACACTCGGCGTGGATAGGCAGTTCAGGTGAGACGTAAGGTTTCGCAAAATATGGAATAGCGACGAATAGATTGATTCTGTGCAAGCTCTCGCAGAAGATCGAGGAGGTTAGGCAGAGTAGTGTTCAAGGACGGCACACCTCGGCGAAGATGCGGGTAATCGCGTCTGGCGATGACATCAGCGCGCCGATTAAGCAACTCTAAGTCATGGACGAGAATTCTACTTCGGCTCTTCAAATGGTTTTAGCACAAGGATAATAAGAATGTTCAACATTATCACTTTTATCCGTTATTTAACTGTTACTTTAACTCTTCACAGATGATGTTCACTAAATATTCACGTCTATAAATGTAAACAGTTAGCTACCTTTATTACTATTATTGTTGTAAGAATTCTTGATTGATTCATGATTGGTTAATTGATTTATTATAATTGAACCGAATTTTTGAGCGCAAAAGCGTTCATAGGGCACCAGAACCGTTCTTAAGTCGCAAATTTCCATTTGACTTTCCCATTTGTCACTTAAATACGGTGTCGTTTTTCCCTTCCACTTAATTCAGAGGCTCCCCTCATGGTCTTAACCTTCAAAAAGACGCATCAAAATATGAATAAAAGTTGTTGCATGCGGAGACATTTCGGTCTTTTTTTTAACGGAAATTCTACATTATATGACTTAGATATCCATTTCTTGTATCCACATTTGATGATACGTATACCGCACTCATGCCGCTTTGCCTCACCTTTGTCGAATTAAGGAAAGGCTTCGATTCAGCTGAGGTGGAAGTGGTCATGGAAGCCTTGAAGAATCGAAGCACCCCTACTAAGTACATAAAAGTCCTTCGAAAGCTTAGCAGTAACCTCTCGAATTTCTCCATTCTACAAGAACATAATCATCGAAGTGAAGAGTGGGGTCCGACGACTTGAGGCAAAACATCAAAACACCTGGAACATCACGACCACTCTTGAAAACGCAATTCTATAGCTGGGATAGGGCGACATGGGAATGAAGGTTGATGGTCGGTTACTACATCATCTGCGATTTGATGATGACTGGTGTTCTTATCACATCTAGCATCAGCCAAGCGGAACGAATGCTAGCCGTTGTTGTTGTTCTCGCGTTGTTCATGCGAAACGGATGGGTTTCGGAGGCTCCACGTACGCTCAACGGAACGAACTTATCCGAGTGCATCAACTCCGTTTACCTAGGTCAAGAAATGAGCATGAAGAATGGCTCGATAACCGAACTGAGGAAAGAGAAACGAACGGCTTGGGGAGTTCCTAGGATTAGGACGAGGACGCACTGGAGAAACCACAGAACAAGTTGTTCAATCCTCACCTGTTTAACACCACCGCACTTCCTGCTTTGACCTATATTTCAGAAACCTGGGCAATTTGCAGGCCGGAAGAAAATGTGGTGAGCGTCACTGAACGCTCAATTAAAAGAGCGATGCTAGGAGCATCCCACTTCACGCAAGAGAAGGACTGGATTCGAAATTTTGTCGTCAGTGATCGGAGAATAGAGTCGCCTCCGCATTTGTCAAGAACAGCAAAAGCGGTGGGGCGGACACGTGATGCGTTTCAACGACAATCGTTGGACTAGGGCCGAGAGCGACCGGATACATCAAACGCACTGCAGGGAGAACGCCGATCCAATGGTCAGACCTCTTCACGAAGTCCTTCAAAGAAAAATAGGGCGCTCTTCAAGTCCCTCGCGAAAAGAGATGCTACTAGGCTATTCTGGCATGCGATCGGGACGAATGGAAAATTAGTGGCGCTCGCTCGACTAGTTCGAAGAACAACGGGAGTCGAGGTAATCAAGGTAATCAAGGATTTTGAAGAAGCCTGTATCATTCAAATTTTTTAAAATCACAAGTTGGATCTGGAAGTGTTACTGTAGCCCGCTCGATTGAATCCCCGAACAACGGGAGTCAAGGTAATCGATAATCATCATGCCACATAATGCGCTTAGTCCGTGTATGTTTATTCCTTTGTGCGTTTGTCTGTGTGTCACAAGACTGCTCCACAAGGATTAAAAACATTGTATCGACGGGCTGCAAAAGGGCGGTGTGAAGCTACTAATGTCAGGGCTCTTAACCCTAACCACTTTTAAAGAGGACCTATGATATGTAGGAAAGCGTGACTGACAGGTGACTTCAGCCCATATACCAGTTACCCTTGCCTACACATCATAGGTTATTTAAGGTGTGTAGTGAAGCTACTAATTACAGGCCCTCAAACCTTACTACTGATTTAAGATATCCATGGGATGTGGGCAAGGTTTACTAACTTGCGAGTTCAGGGACTTGGCGCTACTAGAGTCTTAACCGAAAAATCTAAAAGTATGGTTATATTGTGAATGGTATGTACTATCAGGACGCCCCTCGACCATTCTCGAGTACGCCGACAAAATTTTGACATTCGGATTCACAGAAAGCACAACGAAACTACAACATGTTATTGACCTTGTATCGAAGGCTGTCACAATGAAGATCTCTACGCAGGAATTGATCTGGTGCACGGCAGATGACACTTGGAAAGTATCAACATCTGACACCACCGCCAAAATTGGCGGCAGAAAATTGTCTTCGTCTCTTTGGTATGAGGAGAGCACCAGACCGCTATGTTCAGAAGATGTTTTTCTGAAGATTATCTCAGATTCAGGTTGGATTCAGTTTGGACTACTACTTTGGATTCGGTCTGAGGTTCTGAGCGAAGTGTTCTAAGGTGGTGAACAAGGACCTCAGAACACTTCGCTTGGATGGACAGTTTAGGCGTAATATCAGGTTTTGCAGGATGTGAAAGAGTGACGAATTGATTGATTGAATTGAATCTGTGCAAGCTCTTGCTAATGATCGAGAAGATTGGGCAGAACTCAAGGACGACACACCTCGGCAAAAAAAAAATCATGCATTAGCTCCAGGCAATGGTATCGCCAAACCACTTGACAGCCAAGTTGTCTGCAATCGATTGACGACAGGCAGACCAAATTTCAAGATTACAAGATCGCTGTCATTCAGGATATTACACGCACTCAATCACTGAAATCGTTGATCAACTGCACGTTCGATGGCTCGAAACTGCCGAAGATAAGTCAGTTTCTGATCCCTGCAGAGTCGATAAATCGGTACCAGAGTCGCTTGAGAGAATGAAAACTTTGACTTGATACATGAGTTAATCCCACTAAGGCATTGTATGGGCCAACACACGTTCGCGAAATTTCAAAATCTTCTGAAGTTGAACGCATTATCGCATCCCAAGCAAATTGATTGACGTCAGACACTCCCTCTGTTTTATCCTTTAGGAGCAGCATACCACGAAACTGACGTGGTGAGTGCTCGCGAAAAAACTAGAGATGGGGTTGTAGATTGCAGTATCCGAGGTAGTTCCGCTCAACTTTCCTTAGTTTTAAAAGATGGCATGGAAGACTCCGTTTTTAACGATGATTTCAGTTGTACCTCGCCAACCACGCTGTTTTCTAGGATAATTAGGGAGAGGAGAGCGGAACCATCCAGGTAATCGATAACCCATCTCTAGCTTTTCCCGTGGGCTTCCTCACCACGTCAGATTTCTGATATGCTGACTTCAAGGCAACATACCGCATCTCGTATTGACGATGTTGGGATTTCCCGTAAAAGGATAGAATCAGAGGTGTAGATCACGAGTATGAGCGCAACTACGCTCAGTTCCCTTGATTGTCATGGAAAACGTTGTGGGAAACGGCCTTAGCTTTGACGAATTAATTCCCCTGCAAAGCACCCTACAACGCGTCTGTGAGTCCATGAGCGAGCAGACAACCAATGGGTCGCTAGCCCTGCCTCTTCCGCCCGTTAGCAGATGCGAGGCCTATGTCCCAGACGAAATAAAATCACTCAACTTTTAAGGTTTTTCTGCCACACAATAGAACAAGATCGGTTCGGTAAGTCAGAGAGACGATAATGTGGCATTAAGGATTATTGGAGAAAACACCAGTTTCAACCCATAGATCTCTGAGGATTACCGCCGTTAAGATATATTGCCATGATCGATGCAATCGCTCCGCTACGAAAAAAACTCCGTATACAATTTCTGTCATTCAAATGATAATTCTCTGAAAACAAAGTGGAATGGAACCCATCTGTAACATATCAAACAACTCACGTCAGCAAATTTTCTTTCTGGACCGAAGAAAATGAGAAGGGAAGTCTATGAGTGGGAAATTCGGTATTTTAGAAAAAAGAGTCGTAATTGTAGTTATCATGTGTCATACATGAGGATCCTGGTCACAAGTTCTATTTTCGTGTAAGTAATCTAGAACAAAAATGATTGATGGGATCAATCTATTCATGTAAGCTGATTATCATGGTGGTAGTTGTTCGTAGGCGAGAACCAATGGAGTTACTTCCTATTGCGTCTAGCGCAAAAGTCCTGAAAGAAGTGGAATAAAAAACCAATGGATGGATCAGTTATTCTGTGCGAAAACTGACTGACTAAACTGATGTCAAGCGTGGACTAGTCCAAAAGTAGCGTATGTACAGTCAGGTCAAAACGACCTGAAGCCTAGAGTAGTATCCTATGCGGCTACACTCCTACCAGCGCAGTGGAACTAACCGTTACGATAGAATTGGTATCTTCACTGCACTAGAGTTTTCTCGCGATCTAAATCCCGTCTTCAGCGCTCCGCTTCGTCCGCAGCAGCTTAAGCAAGTTCAGCAAATTTCAGGTTATTTTGAACAGAACATAACATACGATGTGGTGCTGAGTATACATGTCTGATTGCTATCTGGTTGTGGTGGCCTGCTCTCAATAAACGCGATCAAGTATTCGAGTGAACGCATAGGAAACGCTCGAGGTATATAACCTGCACAGTTATCTGATGCAAGATTCCCATGCATTGCAAAAAAAATAATGTCGTCCAGCACATTGCCAAAGCCGACAACCTGAAAGGTCAATTACCTGAAGGGACCATGAAATCTTTGGCAGAAACCTTTGGTATCGTCACTCCGAACTGAGGAACGCTGTTGTATGAACTCCAAGAAGACGCCCTGTCTATATCCTGTCTGTATCTATATCTCTGTGTGTCGTTTTCTGTGCTGCAGGAAACACGCATCAGAAATTGGCCCGTCATCAATGTCGGAGACTATGTACTGAGGTGATGCTGATAAATGGAAAGTAGGCAACTGCGCGATGGCTGTGAGAAACGACTACAACAACCTTGTAGAGGAATTTGGCTCAATGTCGCCTAACTGCGGGATCGCAGAGGATGTAAACTCTGAATCATAAATGCCGATGCACTTATGGAAACCGCTGAGAACAACAATAAGGACGTTTTCTATAATCAAATCAATGCGTTGCTGTCTAAAACACCCTGCCAGTAGGTGATAGTCATTGCTATAGTCGAAACAAACGCGATAATGAGGCTTGAACAACAATCCGATGTGCTAGAAAAATGGTATTGTCCAGCACCTACGTCGGATAACGGATAACCGCCTGATCGACTCTTGTGAACAGACAGATCTCATAATCGCCTCCCCGTTTAAGAGGAATCATCGACGCCATCAGATTATGCTGTAAGGGTCAACCCTTTTGACAGTTGAAGAGCAGCGCAAAGGGAACACGAGACTTCAAACTCCAGCTCGACTACGTTCTGACGAGGAGCATTTCTCAGTCGGAATTCGAATTTTGGTCGCATTCGACTCTGACCACCGTCCAGTTCTTCTCAGCTTCAAGATACGGTCTGAAAGACGAAGAAAGCAGGGCCTCGTTAACGTCTGTCTTTTCATGTTGAAATACGGAGCAGGAAGAAGGTCTGCAATGCAAATTCCTTCACAAAGTGATTGCAGGACGTTGCAAAGGAAACGATACCGGGTCTAATGCCGCGGAAGAGGTTTGCCTTTGCATTTGCAGAAACAAAATCCACAAATAACTTTTTAGCGCCGCCCGCAGCACTGGCGATTTCAGCCTGGAAAAGCGTCTTAGAAGGAAGCTGTGTCTTCGACTGCTAAAATACCGCGAAAATGAATGGACGTCAATAGCGAAGGAGTTTGAGAAGGCATGGGAGGACAAGAAAAAAGAAATGCTCACCAGTCCTGAACACTGCCATTGGTGTGACTGTCGGTGAAGCAAAACTACCAATTTGGAGATATCACTTCGACACATTGGCTGACCAGCAAGCCACATCAACTCTTCATCTCAAACACGTCCAGAAACCGACACACATGGTCAGCGAGGAACCACTGACCGAGTCGGAGGTTCTGGTCTGTATCCAAAAGACGAAAAATGGAAGATCTAGTGAAGACGAAGGAATTAACGCACAAATGCTGGGATGTCTTCCCTTGTCTGAGATTTGTGAACTAGAGAAGATCATCTGTTCTATATGGACCGACGAAAGGATACCTGACTCGTGGAGAAACACCATCACAATTCAGTTCACGAAAAGCTATCTCTCAAAAACACGGATCCCAGAAACTATCGAGGAATCTCACCGCATATGTATAAGGTTTTGGAGCGATCGAGGACCGGCTAATCAAGCATCGCTAAGAAACAACGCTCAACAAGCAAGTTCTCCTTTGTCCTGGTCGATCTTCGATTGACCTGATGTTTATTGTCAGGAGAGTGATCGATGGGGAGGAGAAGGAGAGAAGAAACCAGTGCAGTTAGTCTCTTTGGACGTTGAAGCCGCTTTCAACTCTCTTCATCGTAGCCGTCTTCTCAATGCGCCGCGCGCAGATGGTTCGCTTACTTGATGACATGAATCAACTATTAATTGCTGCAGTTCCAACATCAGCCGGATGTACAGCATCGTTTGCAGTGATAAGTGGAGTGAGGGAAGGGCCATCGAGAGCATATTTCCTCTTTATCGTTGATATCATGCGAAGCCCTACCGACATCGTCTTAACACCATTAGGGTGCCCCTTGACCGATCTCGAGTTCTCCGACGATGTTATTATATTCGCGAAAATTCAGCATGTTGTCAACCTTGTATCGAAGCTAGATGCAACCTATGGACTACGCCTACACCCTGATAAGTGCAAACAGATGTGGGTCTTTTCGAGACCTCGAACGGGAATCAGGACAACCTATCAAGCTCGTCGATGAGTTCTGCTACTCAGACTGAATACTGAGGGGACAACGACAGCTATGAGAAAAATGTTTAACAGAGATGCGTTAATGCCACCTCTGCAATTCTTAATAAATGACAGCGAATAAATGACACCACCGTCATTTATGAGGAATTGCATATATTATGGTTGGTTATTACCAACAAAGTCAAGCTGCGAGTTGCCCCAAGATGATGTGCGGATCGGAGACTTCGAAAGCACCATCT
Source organism: Necator americanus (assembly GCF_031761385.1). NCBI lineage: Eukaryota > Metazoa > Nematoda > Chromadorea > Rhabditida > Ancylostomatidae > Necator > Necator americanus. The sequence goes on from NC_087376.1 coordinate 24,067,303, forward strand.
AGAGTGATTAAGAGACTTGACTACACGGAAAGAAAGCTGTTGAAACTGCTGCTTGGCCACTTTTAGCCTAAGATATGCCATTATGAAAATGTTTACGCAAAAGCGATGTGTATGAAGTCGTTTTCCCTTCTTTCGTCACATGGTGAGGAGAACAGCAGAGCGCTGTGTTGAACGTGTTGGGAGGAGTTTGTCGGGTTCAAGCAGGAGTAGGCAACCTAGCCGGAAACGAAAGTTCCGGACTGATAGGATATGAAATAGCGACGAATGGGTTGGTTCTGTGCCAGCTCTCGCAGATGATCGAGAAGGGTAGAGAGAGCTATACCCAAAGTGGCACTTCTTGGCGATGATGCCGGAAATCGCGTAAGACGGTAATATCACTTCGCCGATTAAGTCAAGTAAGTCATGCTGTACATACATACCATGCATTCATGGTTGCATCTATATGGCCAATAAAGAGAATCGAGACCATTGTTCGCATTTGCAGCTCAGATCAAGATTGGCAACAGCTGACCGCTTGAACGTTTCCTCCCGCACATCCTATTCAATTCAGGAGCAAACTTTTGAGCCGTGTAAAACATCCATTCGTTATTTGTAAATTACCTCAACCCTTTTTTTAAGCCTCCACAACGGTTTATCGCCTCATAGTGGCGTGGAGGTGACACTGGGCGTCGAACTGCGATGTACAGCGGAGGTTCGTCCTCCGGCAGGGTCTCCCAAGCTGAGAAGGAGTTCGACACATCCGACATTCCGACTTCTCGGAATCGGAAACCTAGCTAAGAGTAAACCACTGCTAAGATTCACCACCGTCTTGGCAAAATGTCGCAAGGTGGTTCCCTGATCCATATAGGTTGGGCGACGACCTGTGGTGAAAGCTAAGCTCGCCGTGGCAGGGCTGCTTAGTTTGGGGAAAAGTCTTCTTGCCACTCCACCATATTCACTGCCTCAGTACCCTGCACACTGGGCCCTGCGGTCTCAGACGTCGGACGATATGGCGACCGGTGAGAGGCGATCAAATCTCAGATTGCTCAGGACGTCATTGATTCTGGACCAAAGCGACATACGCACGACTCGCCATGGAGACTGTCTCAAACTGTGTACTTACAACGCGAGAACAGTTTCCACAGACGCTGACCTGCATGTCCTTCTCGGAGCTGCAGAGCATATCAAATTTCACGTGATTGCTCTGCAGGAGACCAAGTGCAGAAGGAGCGACGTACGACAGATGAATGACGGTACACTCGTCATTCGTGAAGAGAAGGTTCCGTCGCGAGATGTGAGCGGTGTTGGTTTTGTTGTGCACCCATCTGTCGTTCATCTCGTCGATTCTCACCAGATCCTGTCACCTCGTCTGGCCATTCTTCGCCTCCTCCCTCTGCGCCAAAAATCCATTAGTATCATCAACTGCTACTCACCAACATCAGCAGCTGATGAATCCGAATTGGACGCGTTTTACGAGGAGCTGGAGGAAGTAGTCCGCAACGAGAAGTCCTTTTACAAATTCGTTGTCGGAGATTTCAACGCAAAACTAGGAAAGGCCACAGAAAAGGAATACAGAATTGGAAGATTTGGACTAGGGGACCGGAATGAAAATGGCAATCGTCTCGCTGGGCTGTTGTCCGCCGCTCGCCAAAAAAAAATCTGAATCTCGCTGAAAAAAGATCATCGTCGGTGGACATGGGAATCGCCCAATGGCGCGACTCGTGCGGAGATCGACTACATACTCACCAACAGGAGGTGGTGTCTATTTGACGTCTCGGTAATACCATCCTTTTGTAGTGGTTCTGATCGTCTCCCTCGTTTGAAAATAGGACTCAGCCACACGATGGAAAAGAACATCTGCTGTTGGCAACGAAGGAGAAAAGAAGTCGTCTACGACGATTGCGTACTCGAGGACTCCTTGTCCCAAGGTGACTGGCACACTGAGGAGGACCCAAACGTGGACTACGAGATGCTGCTCAGAGGATTACGAGCCTGCGCTGAACGTGCCTCGAAGCCGCGCACGACAAACTTAGATCGAATTTCGAAGATCACCAAGAAATTGTTGGAAAGAAGAAGGGCTTTGAGGCTTGATCCAAATGCATCGCACACTGAGCCGTTAGCAGCAAACACTAGCTGCAGAAAAGCGTTGCAGGAGGATCTTTTGAGGTACAGGCAGAAGAAGATTCTAGAAACAGCACAAAGAAGAACGAGTCTAAAGAAGTGCCGCAGGGATCTCAGCGAATATAATATTCCGTTAGCAACCTTGCTGAGCGAAGACGGAACTCGCACGTCTTCTCGTCGTGAGATGGAAATCATTACGTAGAGGTTCTACTCGAACCTTTTCCGTTCATCAACTCCTGTGTCAACCCCAATCATCCCCACTGGCGAAGCTCCACCACGGATTCTCCCTTCGGAAGTACGAGTCGCTATCAAGAGCATGAAACCTGACACAGCCCCCGGACCTGATTTTATATCAGCAGACTTTCTTCGGGCTAGTGGCCATCCGCTTCATGTAATCTTAGCAGCGCACATGACATCCTACCTTCAGAAAGAAAGGAGCCCAGACCAGTGGAAGACCTCGCGAACCGTTCTTATCCATAAGAAAGGTGACCGAGAGGACCTTCGGAACTACCGTCCGCTATGCTTGCTGAGCGTGTTATACAAAGTATTCACCAAGATCATCCTCACGCGCATATCTAGGACGCTGGATGAAGCCCAGCCTCAAGAACAAGCTGGATTCCGCCAAGGGTTCAGCTGCTTGGACCACATCCAGACCGTGTCGAGGGTCATAGAGGTTTGCCGGGAATACCGTCTGCCCTTTGTTCTAACCTTCGTCGACTATGAGAAAGCCTTTGACAGCGTAGAAACGAATGCAATACTGTCAGCACTGGTCGATCAAGGTGTAGACGCGTCGTATGTGAGGACATTAGCCAATTGCTACGATCGATGCACGACTAGGATACAGCTTTTCCACCGCCCTCTCATTATACCCATTGGAAAGGGAGTACGACAAGGCGATGCTATATGGCCGAAGCTGTTCACGGCTGCATTACAATGGATAATGAAATCATTATCCTGGGAAGAAAGGGGCATACGTGTTGACGGAAGATTTCTTTCAAATCTTCGCTTCGCGGACGACATCGTTCTGTTTTCGAGCAGTACCAATGAAGCAGAAACGATGCTCAACGAATTGAACGAAGCAGGGAAGAGAATAGGACTACGAATAAACAGAAAGAAGACACAGTTCATGAAGAACGCCCACTGCGAGGATGGAGAAGTGCAACTTGAAGGACCCCGAGTAGTGGAAACTCCGTCATACGTATACCTCGGACGTTCTATGAACATGGAAAACGACTTGAAGGAAGAACTGAATAGAAGAATGAGAGCAGCATGGGCAGCATTCGCAGCCGTCAGGGAAGCTACGGACCAACTGACGGACCATGATCTTCGTGCCCATCTGTTCGACTCGACAGTCCTTCCATCGCTCTGTTACGCAGCGAAGACATGGGCAGACACCGCGGCCACGTATAGGAAGCTACTTACTACCCACAGAGCCCTTGAGAGATGTCTCCTGAAGTTTAACCGGCGCACACAACACCTTGCCGGTCTTCGTAGCTCCGAATTAAGAGGAATGTCCCGTCTTCGCGACCCAGTCAACACCGACCCAACAGCGAATATGTATCAAAAGCAAAACATAGATGGGCCGGTCACATCATGAGAAGAATCGACGATAGATGAACTAAAAGAACGCTAGAATGGATCCCAAGAGATGCAAAACGCCATCGAGGGATACCGCCAACGAGATGGGGTGACGTGTTCACTACATGGATGGACCAGCTGAGAGCTCAGCTGGATACGGCTCAAGGATCTCGTCAACGTCAACGTCACTCACGAAGCTTGAGAACATCTTGGATTATAATGGCGAGGGAACGAAACGAGTGAAAGAGATGCTGGGGCCCGCACGTCTAGTGAAGACGGGCCATCTAAGTATCTAAGTAAGTATCTTTTTTTAACTCCAAGGCACAAGTACTGCACAAGTTGAAGTAGTAGATAATCATAGTAGAAAAAAATCTATCGTCCTTCAGAACAAACGAAAACTTTGAGAAGAGAAACCCTACACCTTTCTCCACACATCAGCCGTGCATTTGTTTGAATGAAAGCCTTTGCAACATAATTTGTCATATTCCAAGGAGGAAATAAGAGGAGATCATGTGTACCTTTGAAGAAATAACATTTCATGAAAGTAACTTATAAACGTCAAGCGGCAAACACAAGGAAATTTTCTTCACAATTACTTGTTACAGAGTTTATCTCTGTGTGATGTTACTCCCTGCAGGGTTATAAACAGAATTCAATTTTGACTATTGGTAATCATCCAGTTTTGTGTCCAAAAGGTTCAGTTTTTAATGAAATATGGTTGGTATAAAAACATGGTAGAGGGAACTGTTAGTTTTCCTCCGAAAAGTTCTACATAAGGGAGTTTCATCAAATATCGTATGCAGATGCTTGTAAAAGACAAACTGAAGCACTCCTTCCTCATAGATATCAGTTTTGTCTTCTTTCCGAAGAACAGAATTATTTCGTAGACCATTCTGAAACACAAAAGTTCACGGGCTGAAAGGCCTGTATGTAATCTCTAACCACCTCCAGAAGAACTGAAAGAGAAAGACCAACAACGCGATTGAAGAAGAGGACCTCCGGCACTCCCTAACTTTCTTTTGACGGTCGGCCGACGGAAATATTTTATTCCATCAATGTACATGTAATAGCGGTGTATTGTAATAAATACATAGATTTTGAGCAATGTGTAGAAAACACATATAATAACCTTAAGGACCACCTTCCTTCGGAAGAACATATAAGTGGCGTCGCCTTCTGCAAGTAAAAAAAGATTAACAGCAACAACAACGACATTAGCAGATTACACTCTTATTCCGGATATTCCTTTTAATATCATTACCACTTTCACTCTACTGTTTGGAGATGTGCGTCTAATTATGAAACTCAACTCACCATCCCAATATACGAAGTTTATTAGAATCGTAGCTGTCAGAAAAGCAAAGTAGAGAAGTATTCCTGCAGCCGATCTAAATAAATAGACAGCTATGAAAGGTAGGCTAAGTCGTCTCACTCCCTTCATAAGGAATAAGATGAGCACTGAAAAATTAAGTTCGTAGACAGTAAAATCAAGGAAATTCATTACTAAGATTTAACAATGATATTTGCATACTGTCGAAAACACTCAACCTCTGCCAAAGGTCAGCATATGTTTCTTTTCCAGCCTGATCCCTCACGTCATCTACTTGGTTTCTGATGCCGCGGAACGTGCTCAAAAATCTAGTTGGGTTAAATGGAACGCTAATGGACAAGGCTAAAGCCGTACTTCAGATTTCTTGTAGTATTCGCCTTGCTCGCCTTCACCGATCAATAAGAAATAACAGTGGTGACTTTTATTGTACAATTACAATTGTTTTTTTCTTCTATCAACACTTCTTTCAATTTTTTTCCTCAAGAATTTATGCATAGATGAGAGATTTCATAATTTTCTTCCCAAACGCGTCAATACTATATTTGGAGAACAATCAGACTTGATTTTACATCTATGTTTCTCTGATATCTCCCCAATTTGGAAACATCATTCGAAGTATGAGTTTCATCTGCTCTCAACTATTAGCACAAAATGATGTGCTACCATGTAATGGCGTGAATATCATCATCACAGTGATGAAGATAAAACTCTACGTCAGACCACGTGAACGCGTGTTGGGTAATATTGTATCTAAACAGCAGTTTGGATGAGTGTTTCAACTTTTTGAAGAAACGATGTTACCAGCATCAGGGAAATATGCTTGGAAATAGGTACACGAATGAGTCATAAAAACTCATTCTACGGTTGCGGCTCCCGCGCACGAATTCGAAGCAGTATGTATGACCCGTCTCATCCCATTTTATAGCTATCTGACTCCAGAGCACAATTAGATGCCGTAAACTAACTTGGCCTATGAAAGCCAACATACATGTAATTATGAATCTGGACAATGGTGGAAAGCTGCCTATATATATATATATATATATATATATATATATATATATATATATATATATATATATATATATATATATATATATATATATATATATACCAGTCTGAACGCCCGCCTAAACGACTTCAGACTTTCTCTGGTGTTTCCTTCGCTCGCAATTGGTGATCAATGAAAATTAGTTGCAGTGGCATTTTCTGCTAAATCTGCACACGTTTGTGTGTGTGTGTGTCACGGAAATACTCCATAATGATTGAAAACCCTGCACGGGTGAGGTGCCGAACCATTGCCGTGCACCTGATAGGCGAGCACTCTACCTTTTCACCATTATCCAAAGTTATCCGTAATCCTATCCTGAGAGAACCGGAACGTGTGAATAGAGGAGCGCTCCAACGTACCTCGCAGGGGCTAAGCGGCTTCCTACGGAGTTTTTTTTTTACGACGAGTAGGAAGAGATATGCGAAACGATGTCGGATTTCCGTAGTCTACAATATTGTCTCTAGTTTGTTTACGCGGATTTCCCCACCACGTCAGATTCGGGGTATCCTGCGTTTCAACTAACCAAGCATAATTCTGTCTCACCCGTAAATACATTAAGCGGAAACAGCACATTGAAGAAGGTACTTTTCGATGATGAGGATAAACTCCGAGTGATAGCGGTAAAAGATTCCTTTCTTTGGGTATTCTCATCTAGAATGAACACGAATTGTTTGCAGTACAGAGATGTGAGAGCTCTAGTGATGGCTTGCCGAATGCAAAAAGGTCAATGGTTTCTCATGCTGTTTTTTTTTCTGTAAAACTAAAACACCAATTACATCATGTGTAAGAAACAAAAATAAATTGACTACTAAGATGTAGGGATATACAAACTTTGAACAGGAGAAAACTGAAAATATAGGATCAATCTTGCGATTCTAAAGAGCTAGCAAAAACAAAAATAAACAGCAAAAATGAAGAGAAGAGGCCCAACAAAATAATGCGTTAACTTCTACTCCCTTTTTGGAGGTTACCCTAAAGGGAAAAGGGTAAGGTGTTTGACGTCGAATAATCTTTTTTGGGATGCATCAACGCACTTGAGTTCAATTCAGAATCGTGAAAGTTCATGAAAGCGCTCACGGCCAACACAATGTAATGTACACAATCACAAGTGTAGTAAGTAAGTAGTAGTAAGTGCGGTAACAGAGTCGTAGTTCGTTTGTAGCCTAAGGTATCTAACCGGTCGGCGTCCCTAGAAGATAATAATTTTCCTAGATGATAATAATCATCATGCTATATAATAACGCACTTAGTCCGCGTGTTTGTCTGTGTGTCACGAATGTACTCCGTAATCATGCAAAACTCTGCATTGGTGATGTACCGAACCAGTCATGCAATTGATGGGCGAGCACTCTACGTCTCCACAATTGTCCACATTCATAATTATATATATATATATATATATATATATGTATATATATATATATATATATATATATATATATATGTCGGCTTTCATAGGCCAAGTTAGTTTCTCTCATATGTTAGAAAGGGTAAATAAACTTTTATGTGAATATACACCTCCAAATTTGCAAACCATCATGCTATATAATAATGGGCTTATTTTGTCACGTGTGTGCGTCTGTGCGTGTCTCAGTCAACAAATTCCAAAAAGAGATAGACGAATACTATGGCGTCGGTTTGGTGCGTTGGAGCCTCAACGCGGTAAAAATTGGGTGGGACGGATCCCGCGGCGTCGAATTTGTGCTCCAGCTCCAGATAGCTATAAAATGGATTGCGGCGGGTCTCGCGGCGTCGAATTGGTGCGCCAGCCCCAGAAATTTCTGAATTGGGTTGCGACGGGTCCCGTGGCGTCGGATTGGTGCGCCATAGTGCAATAGTATTGCGCAGTAATTTCGTTTGCATGTTGCAAAAAATAAACGGGACTTTGGAACCGTTTTATAAAGGCGTTGTTAGAAAAGTACAATTCTAATTTTGCAGAAAATGTCACTGCTATTAATTTTCATTGATCCGTGATGTCGAGCGAAGCGAACACCAGAGAATCTGAAGTCCGGCTTTAGCCGACGCTGGCATATATATATATATATATATATATATATATATATATATATATATATATATATATATGCATGCCAGCGAGCGAAGGGAACACCAGAGAGTCTGAAGTTCGGCTAAAGCCGGACTTCAGACTGGTGTTCCCTTCGCTTGGTGTTCGCTTCGCTCGACATCACGGATATATATATATATATATATATATATATATAGCCAGCCGATGTATCTTACTTTTTAAACTTTTTTGAATCTTTTTGAGCTTAAAATGTACTCCCCCCACTTTCTGCAGTCCAGCTGCATCTTTTTGGCGGACTTTCAATGTCCCTCTTTCAAAATTCACTTGTCGTGACCGAAAACGCTCGTCCGGTAACGGATGTGAAATTTCCATACTGCTGCGTTTCTAATAAGTAGAAAGCAATAATGTTGTCCTGACTTCATTAGCTTACTCACGACGCAGCGCAACTTAGGAGATTCTGTTTCTATAGACATTGACGAAGACAAATGCTCAATTTGATTTTATTAGCTCGAGTGTGTTTCCATTATTAATGTAGTGGTGTACCTATCTGCAACATAGTGAATGAAAATCCAATCAGAATTGTAGTCTGGAAAAAGCTGTTCGTAACTGATTGTGCTGTCCAATACGAAAGCTGAGAGGTGATCCATAACATTTCTCCGTAGGCCAGCCATAAGACACCAGTCTGAAGCAGAGTAATCTCCTAAGCTGTTGGCACAAATCATATATGTGCACATATACATTAATTGGTGATGAACGCCTCCCGCAGAGCTCTGTGATGCGTGCTCGATGAAAGAAGGTAGTGCTGCTCCGAATCTGCCGATTAAGGGAGCGGAACTGCGCACCGAGTGACAGAGCACTACTGTCCGTCCTCACCGTTTAGCAGCAGTTCTGTCATTGGCATTCGACGGCGACTATATACAATCCGGTCGAAAACCCACGCATTTAAATGATTTTACAAATACCTCACTTCTCTATGATTTATCGGAAGTTAATATCATGTGGACAGGTTTTTTTCTGGAGGAAGAAGTCTATTGAAAGATGTCGATTTCAAAAAATTCTGTTTCATTCAAATTTTCATCGCAAACTTCTTATTATTATTAACCAGTCTGAACGTCCGGCTAAAGCCGGACTTCAGGCTTTCTTTAGTGTTTCCTTCTCTCGCCATCATTGATCAATGAAAATTAATATTAGTGACATTTTCTGCAAAGTTAGAGTTGTACTTTTCTAACAACGCCCTCTTCTTTCCTTTTTTACAGGTTTATGTGGAGCATTATCTAGTTTTCTTTCCATTCACGTCATTTCTAATTGTGCAGAAAAACCAAACTTCACTTTCAAACATTCCAATATAATATCGACGCAATTTGAAAGGATTACCCTAAGCATAGGTTTTCTTCATGCTTTCCACATCAGTTATCACAGAATGATGTTTTAACAAAATGACGTGAACGACATCATCGTACTGATATTGAACGAAATGTTCATTAAATTCGTAATCAGAAGGTTGTTTAGAACAATTTGGTACTCCACATCATGCGTGGATTCGAAATTTCCATCTTCTTTGAATATTTACGGAAATCTTATATTGAAAGTTCGACACAGTTCTTCCCCATAAAAACAGCAGTGATAAGTTGAAACGGCTGGGAAGAAAAATGACTAACAGACGGAATTAAACCAAGAGATAAAAGGGAAAGAAGAGGAAAGAAAAGGAAGAGGTGAATGTTAGTCGAATTAAACTGGAAAACATGAAAACTTCTAAACTTGACAAGTTCCGATTTTTTCCTCAATAACTCTTTAATCTGTTACTTGTTTGCCCCTTTTAATGAAATTTGTTCTTTTGCTTGTATTTTTTTCCAAAAGTCTGTGTAGAGTCGTCGCCACGGCCGCTAGAAGGCAATCATAATTTGTTAGCGATTTACGAACTGCCAAAAATCACGATAAGTAATGTAAAACAACGAAGATGTAATTTTAGCTGCAAAAAAAAACCCAGAAAATTCTGTTGAGCTAGAAAGTAGAGAGATTAGGGAAACAACTAATGCAAAACAGTTTGCTTGCAGGTTTTGTAAGAAAATAACGTTTAAGCTACTCATGTCGAAAGATAAATTAGTGGAGTTGAAACACGTTACTTTAGTCAATTTTTCAACAACTTCAAAGTTACGATATTACAGCTACGAGAGATATCAAATTGTTCGCAATAGTATGTAAATGACGAATATGTAACTATTATTGTACTTTTCGAAAAATATATTCACGTCAAAAATCATTGACCCTTGTAGTGCAATAACCTCGGACTCAGCCATGCTAACGTGTAGCCGCAGGAAAGCTTTTTCGAAAAGTATTTTAATGGTACATTTCAAGAGTTCTAATTACGTCCAATTTCCTAAACCTCATTTTGTAAAGAAGGGAAAGTCCTAGGCAAGTCCCGAATCGCCACAATTAAGCATTCATAGCAGGCCGTTGACAGCTGCTCAAAGACTGGAACAAATAACGAAATGCAACAATGTTGTTTTTTGACAAGATGTGATTTAGGAGCTTACTCTGGATGACACTTGGTCGTGGTTTTCGAGTGGACAAATTGAAGAAAACTTCCACTGTTTTCTCAAAAACGAGATTTTGCAGCCTCTATGAATTTTACCCGTATCTGAAATACCCGGAGCGGTGTTAAGAAGTTCCGCTGTGCCTACAAGGTTCAAATCCGCCCTAGTGCTAACTAAATCTTTCATCCCTTTGGAGTCCATAAATTGGTACTAGAGTTATCTGAGAAGATAAAAGCGCTGACTTGGCACATCGGCTGGCCCCCTCTGGTCATTGTAAGGATACACGCGCATTGTTAAACCGCGAACCACTTGAAGTTGAACGCAAAGACGAGTTATTATTAGGATGTATCAACACCTTACGCTTTATCTTGTCTGGAATAGCCGATTCTTCTCGCAAAGAGAAGCTCTTTCGAATGACGTCAAATTCATTCGATTTACAAATACCAAAATTTTAACACTGATTCCTTCCACTTTTATAGCAGACGATGTTCTATGACTGATATGGTTATCGCGGTACATGCATTTTCTGCCATATATCTTACGCCTCCTCTAGGCAACTCCTCTGGCGATTTCGAGCCATAGAAACACCATTATATTTCAATATAAATGGACCGTGGCGACGACTCTACACAGACTTTTGGAAAGAAATACAAGCAAAAGAACAAACTTCATTAAAAGGGACAAACAAGTAACAGATTAAAGAGTTATTGAGGAAAAAATCGGAACTTGTCAACATTCACCTCTTCCTTTTCTTTCCTCTTCTTTCCCTTTTATCTCTTGGTTTGATTCCGTCTGTTAGTCATTTTTCTTCCTAGCCGTTTCAACTTATCACTGCTGTTTTTATGAGGAAGAACTGTGTAGAACTTTCAATATAAGATTTCCGTAAATATTCAAAGAAGATGGAAATTTCGAATCCACGCATGATGTGGGGTACCAAATTGTTTTAAACAACCTTCTGATTACGAATATAATGAACATTTCGTCCAGTTTCGAGAAATCAGCGCAATTTCTGTGAACACCTCTTACTTCCACGGAGATATCAGCAGGATATGCCAATGACAGTACAGAATCGTCTAGGTTGAGGCGAAACTATCCATCTTTCAATTTTATCCTCTATCTTATTTATATTGACTTTTTTTTAGTTAAAGGCAGGGCAGCACGAAATTGACGTAACACGGAAACCATAGGGAACCCCTAGTGTTCGGCTTTTAGATTACGGAACACAGCGTGGGAACCCAAACTCCCCTAACCGTAGTAGAAAACGGGGTCGAAGACGGCATTCTTTCCTACAAGGTGAGTTCTAAATAAATAGGGGAACTTCCAAATCTTTCAAACTCTAAAATAATTCATGGATTTTCTTTCTATGATTTTGTTGGTAAATGTTTTGCAAGTACGCCTTGTCTCTCGCGTTAGTACTTCTGCCAGAAAAAATAATGCCACCAGCACGGGAGATCTCTGAGGTAATAGCACTTGCTACAGATAAACGTCGCGAAAAGAAGAAGAGACGAACGAGTTGAACTCCAATATTTTATTTGCTAGTTGTTCATCGAATAAAATTTTATGAAAAAATATTTCAGTGTACTTCATTCTCTCCGTAAGTAAGAAACCAATCTTTACTAAGCTATTGGCACCTCTTCCACTCGCAAGGCCATCTATCTCCAGAGGACCAAGTCAGAAAAATGGAAAAGCATCAAGAGAATTTAGAAATAAAAGGTAGAAAGATATAAGGTCCCATTGGAAAAAGCACAAAGTTAACAGCAACAGCGTGATCAGAGCAGGAGAACACTTATATGAATTTACAGAATGCTGCATGACATCGAAGCTATTAGGATTTTGTGCTAAATGCAATCCATTATTTATTTGTTTATAATGCAATGAAGTGCTCAGACTAGATCAAACAAGAATACTAGGGAAGCGTAAGATTAGAAATGAAGTGAAAAGAAGAAAAAGCAAAAGTTTAGAGAGACGTATTGATTTTATTTGCGTTGGTCAGAAGAACAAACGAAATAGGCACCTCAACGATCTCTGCGCTGCATGAAACCCAACGACTTACTGAAAATGATGTGATGCCACCTTTCTGGAGCTAGTAAGCATGGTTAGGGGAAATTTTCTAGGGTGGAATCTCTGCAGCGGTAGTTAAGCGCGCGGCGTACGTATTTCACAAGTATCACAGTAAAAACATACAACTCTTCCCGTCCAACAAATCCAAAAGTTTGAGACAACAGAAATAGTGGGAGCCATAGGTCTGCAAAACTTCGAAAACACACACGACAAAATGACTTGCACTTCCTCACAAGATAAGGGATAAAATGTTTTGCTTATCTGTTGGTAAGTTGGTAAAAGCAGCGTTCGTGGAAATTTTCATTGTGTTAGACTTTCACTTTCTAGGACGTGTTTTCGCAGAAGTCTTGTGAACTAATAGTTCTACATGCAACTGTTGTTACAATTTTTTTAGTCTTCTGCAGAGAGCCGCACGCTTTCGCTGTAATATTTGTGGGATATGTCCTGGCTCCTATCTACTGAGTTGAAGAATAAGTCATTTCTCAAGAGGTACCTAGATTACCTTGACTCCTGTTGTTCTTCGGGTCGAGCGTTCGTTAGTAATTTTTCCATTTGACGCACTATCGCGATCGCGTGCCAGAGTGGTCCAGTGGTCTCTCCTTTCGCATGGGATACGAAGCACATCAAAATTTTCTATGAAGGACATTGTAAAGAAGTCTGACCTTCGGCTAAGCGACATTCCATTTTCTGCATTTAATAGCGCTGCTAATAATGCTGCTAGCATCTCGCTTCACGGAAGTGACATTCGAAGTTCCTTGTGGTCCACCCCCATAGCCAAAGGAATCAAGTTGCGAGCGTGCCTATAATATTCGACCTATCATGATGTACGGATCAAAGACTTGAGCAGCGCCATCAACGGAGATCAAGCTCGACTACTTGGAAAACAAACTGTTTAGACGGATTCTCAGTTTTTTTTTTGGCCGATAGCGTACCATAACGAAGTGTTTGCTCAGAAGTGGATATGTTGTGGCGGAGGATGATGCAATGGAAACATCAACATCTTGCCCTCTAAGGTAGCCGCAAAGAACCCTCTTCGCTTCCTTGGACACATTGTAAGGAAACCATTGGATCGCCTTGTGCAACTTGCCTTGAGAATGCTCCCAAACCCAAACTGGATAAAGCCACCCGGACGTAAGAGAAAGTTTTGTAAAGAACGGTGAAGGAAACCCCGAAGAAACGTGGCATCGACACGCAGTTGAGGCGAGACCTCAAGTGACGCAGAATACTGAACGGATTGTTAAATTCTGTGCCAGCTCTAGCTTGAGGTCCAACAGGATGGTATTTGAATTTGTTCGGTGATTTGGAATTTCACTTAAAATTCCATTTTTCGTGTTTGGGAAGATTGTATCCCACAGGGACAACAAGTGACTAATAACCAGTAATCGGTTGAACGAAACTCTGAGGTCATGTATATTAATCAGTATGCTAACCAATATATTAACCAATGACCATCTCCATACCCCACCTGCTGCTCACCTTTAGAAATCATCTGATCAGAACCTTCAAATCTCGCGCCTTAGACTTTATTCGAGAACTTGAAAGGGACCTCGAAATTTCAATGACCACCATGTCTGATCCATCAAGAGTAACCTGCCTAATTACGACAATGTCTTCCCAGTTTCTAATCCGTATCTCTAGTCTATGTATCGCTAATATCTGAAGCATCCTCGTGAGGCACTGGCCGGCGTCGCGGTCCTTGGCATCGGCAGCGTCGTCCCATATGTCCTTGATCGGGCGGTGTCGAACGGCTAGGGTCCCCTCAATTTGCTCTAGGCGTGGGCTTTTATGAGCCCAGCCGCGAGGTTGCTCTGCTTACCACCGTCAGGAAGTTCCGCCTCTGAAAGGAAAGATTACGGTACCGATCAGCTGGCGTGCAAAGCCCATCACTTGCAGTATAATGCGTCGTATCCGCCCCGAAGGTACATATAGTTAGCATATAGCGTAACTAACTTAATCAGCGGCATTTTGTAGTCTTTTGTGGTATTTCATTAGTGCCTTCGCTGTGTCGTTCTTGAACATAGTTAAGCCCATCTTGTTCGACGTTCGTCGCAAATTCGCATAGAATCAATCGATTAGTCGTTGTTCCTTATTCTGTAAGACATGTTGCCTTAACTTTCGATTGACGATAATTATCTCCAGATTTTGTCTCACAATTCTCATCCAGATCTTCCATTTTCGACCAGGTGGCTTTTTTCCAGCTTTGGGCTGGAAGGATACTGAGGCCACGTGGAAAGGTGATTTGATGGCTTCCTTAAGATTTGGCCGAAGAAGCTATGACGGTTCCATGTGATTGCTCTGGAGGAAGAGACGGATGATTTTTTTCAGGTATTTTTCACGCATAGGATATGATTCTTGTTCAGGTATGAGGATATCCTTGAGGAAACTTGCACGCTTGGACGGTCTCCTTGTAATATAACATAAAAAAGATGATTTGCAGTTACTTTAGAAGATAGGACTCTACAGAGAAAGATGCTCATGTTATCCACGAGTCATCTACCGTTCCATTACCTTCCTTTCCACGTATCTTTTCCCATCGGATATGTTTGGCCTGAAGTTGCAAAGATCCGGTCTATGCAGACTCCCCTTCACGCATAAAAACTTCAAAGTCACCTTAGACGGTGTGTCTCATGTTTCCTCCCACCCGTCCACTGATATGATATTACGAGTAGTCCACAGACAAGATTAAATTTGTTGGAGAAAAAACACCAAGCACGAACATTAGCACTTCGTCAAGAAGTTGATGATCGGAACGGCCTCAGCGCATCTTTACTAAAGATTCTTTTCGTAGCAGTTTTTCCGACATCCTGCCCAGTTGGCAAAGCTCCAAAGTTCAATCTGTTGCTCGATCACCCTACTATTTTTTACTTGAAAGTCTTGATGAGACCCACACATGCTTACTCCTACACCCTACACCTTACACCGAAGTGGAAGCGCAGTCTATTGACTGCAGCTCGATAACCATGATGAACCTGCCGCTAGTTGATGCAAGATTGACATGTTGCAGTTGCGATCTGTTTGAAGCCAACATCACTAGATCGTCGTCATAGTCTAAATAGACTAAACGGTATCCAGATCTCGTTAGAACGATGGTATAGTAACCCACTACTGTTCTTCGCATGATCTCACCTCAATGGAAAGGATGAACGGGAAGGATCACTCCGCAGCATCTGTCCGTGAAATGAGTGAGTGATAAATAACAACAAGACATACACGTATCTGAGCGACAGCGGATACAATGAAAAAATAGTTTTTTTGCTGTTTTTGTTTTTGAACAGACCTATTATGTTGTACAAAATTCAGAATGTTCAAGAGTTCGATCCTTGACGGAATCTTGATTTTTGCAAAACGAAATAAAACTATTGAGAATGATACTTTATAGGTTTTGTGATAGTCTGCCTGCGAGGTTTTTAGATGGAACCCTTTATTTGCCTGGCCTTTCGGCTTTTTCGACATCTTCAGAGACCTAAATAGAGGATGACAATGCTACGTTTATCCCGTCAAGTGCCACACTACCTGAGCACTTGACGGGATAAACGTAGCATTGTCATCCTCTATTTACCCTGGGTCACTGTTTCGACAATCGTTCAGAGTAGTGAAAACAGAAACCCATCTACATTGAAAATAGTCTTACGTGTTGTTCCACCGGATGACTGGTAGCACGCACTTATCACTCAACGTACCAGCGAATGAGTATTGCTGCGTGTGTAGATCACCAGCGCCGATATAGATGATTTGATCTACACACAGAATATCAGGCGGTTATAGGTCACAGAGCGGTACAAGTAGCAAGAACTCATTCGTTATCGACAAGCACTCATTCCTATTATTTATTGAATGGTTCCTTTTAAGAATCCAATACTCCTCCAAAGTCTTCCCTGTCGATGATTCTGCTTCGTGAGCCAGTATAACGCATTTCATATCATACTCGTTTCCGTTGTGGGCCTCATGTCTGTGCCTTCCCAGTGGTGTTAGCAAACTTTTTCGTCGTTTTCCTGCCATGTGTTCATTATTCCTCACTCCAACACTCCTACCGTTCTCCCCAATGTGAGTTGCATTGCACATCAAGCATTCAATCTCATATATTACCCCCATTTGTGCGCAGTCGCCTGTTTTTCCGTAAGGACAAATAACACATCTTTCACAGAGGCAGTATCTATCATACTATCTATCATCATATCATCTGTTTCTAACAAGCTGGCTTTTGATGTTTGCATTTGGGATATTTACCAAGATCACGTGATCTTGTAATCGTGCTTGGATAATGATGTGCTGAACAGCGGCACTGACTCTGTCAGAGATAAAAGGAAGACAAAGGGAAATTTTGGAAACATTGCTATTTACACCGCGGGTTCTTCGGTAATGCGGACGTACTGTATGGCCATTAGCACATGCCATTTTCAAGGCTAGTCTTCGTGATTCGTGTCGTTCTTGGTTGCCAGTGCATACTTCACTAGCGGTTTTGAACATATTACGAATCACTGCGCGTTTTACTGCAGTCGGATGTGCAGATTTGGCGTGCAATATGATGTTCTTGCAACTTTCTTTGCGATACCATTTTAATCTAATAATGCCGTTTGAAGTACTTATTTGTGCGTTGAGGTAAGGAAGCCATCCTTCTTTTAGGGTTTCTCGTGTGAGTCTTATATATTGCGATTATTGGTTGAGTATTCGGAAACACTCGTCCATTTAGGACTGTGTCGATGTTATGATGCAGCAGTCGTCAATATATCTGCAATACATTGTTGGTCTACGCGAAAGCACTGGTTCTTCGATTCTTCTCAAGAAGCAGATCGCCAGTACTGGTGCTAATCGTTGACTCATTGCTAGCCCTCTCAGTTGTGCGAAATAATTTCCTGACCACCTGAAGATATTACGATTCAGGCATTCTTTGATAAGTGTTATTATGCGAGATTTACTAAGTCCATATGTTTCCAAGTTGTTACCATATAAATCTATCATCTCAGAGAGAGAGAGAGAGCTTGTAGCGCCTCACTGTTTTTACATTCGTGTAGAGTGAGGTCACATCAAAGGTCTCTATTACGCAGTTGCCCTCAACTCTCGCACTGCGTAATCGCTCAAGGAAATGGTGCGTGTTCGACAAATGAGATGGTATTTTAGGCAAAATTTGACTCACGATTTTATTAAGGAACCACGAAATTCGATCCGTTGGTCCTCCCACACAACTTATTTCTGGTCGGATTTTGAATGTTGCCGCTGATGTTGAGTTCATCTCATCGGGGTTCAGCTTACTCGTTTTGATGAGGCTATAGAACACAGGGCAGGACGGTTTGTCAAGCTTCAGGCGGCTTACAAATCGTTTGTCAAGACCAGCAGATTTTCCTGACATCCATACATGATTCAAGCATTTGCACTGCACAAAGAATTCTTTCTCTGTTACGCGGCGATAGATCGTTTCATCTTGCAAGTGAAGATTTGTTATTTCCCGATCAAGAGCCTGTGACATGACTACGAATTCCTCACTTTTATCGCTTGCTGAAAGACGCATATTCCCTCTTGTAGTCATAGCGCGGATTTCCTTGAGACCCTACCATTGCTCGCGTGTGAGATTGTTAAGCGTGAGTTGTCTATGATGGTTATAAGCGGACAACACCCCAGATTGTATTTAAAATTTTGTATCTGTTTTGCGAGCTGGTTCGGGTTCTTCATAGAAGTTGCGCGGAAATGGTGTTGAGAGTAACGCTCTTCTGCTCATAAGTGCAGCCTGTTGATAGTTGCTTTCATTCCTTGCTCTGATTCGAAGCTGGTCCCGAAGTTTGTGGAGGCCTACTGTGACTCTACGAAATGTTGACCCATCGATTCGATGTGAAATTGAAAATGATGGCCCAAGGCTCATTTTCAATTGCACATCGAATCGATGGGTACCTGTTTTCGCTACCCTGAACGATTATCGAATCCCTGACCTAGGGTAGTGTGGCACTTGACGGGAAAAAGGTAGCATTGCTCCAATCATCCTCTATTTAGGCCTCTGACGACGGCGAAAAAGCCGAAACGTCAGGCAAATAAAGGGTTCCATCTAAAAACCTCGCACGCACACTATCACAAAACATAGACAGAATATGCTGAGGTTTCAAGACAAGAGAACATTCGAAATACTTTAAAGGTTTTTTTTTTCTAAAATTGCAAATATAGGGAAGATCTGTCTCTACGACAATGCAAAATAGTATTGAAAATGAAAACTACTGTGAGCGTTGTTATTCGGCAACTCGTGGAGATTGTTTTGCACTAGTTTCATTCCTATTGTTGGCTGTACTGTAGATGTTTTTTTCTTAATAATAACATCAAACTTGCCCTTTTGAGTGATAACATGAAATAGATTATTGGAACAAAATTCTGCAACCCTTAATATGACTTTATTTAACAGTGCATACCCTCTTCTGATTTCCTCGTTGTTCTGTTCATTCCCTTCCTGCTCTTCACATCTTCTTACGACCCTCCCTTGTTCCCACACTCCTTTTACAAGTCCCACGTTAGAAAAATCTCAACACAAGTTTGACTCTGGTCATGCGTACAAGTTAGTAAGAAGTTCTTTTTTTTTGTAGATACACCATCTTTCAAAGCGTTTAACGAATCCAAATGCCTCCAATTGTTTATATATATGACAAAAATATGAAGTATTCTTGTTTCTCCGTCCGTACGTCTGGTCACTTCATAGCTCGCTTTCTTTTAGAGGTATTTAGACCAAACCCTACCAACAGCACTATGATCCTGGACACCAACTAAAAGCTAGTTTTCGCATGGAAGTATTGTAGTACTCGAGACTAGTGTTCGCAGACTTCCTGTGAACACTAAGCGTCGCCCGTCTAACAAATATTGCTCACGTTTTCAATGCGACGACCCGATGAAATTCGCTTCTAGGAGAGTACAAAAACATAAAGCTGGCAACGTAACAGATGTTGAAAAGTGGATTCCGTGGAAAATGAAGGAGAGACTTACTTGTAGAGCAAGCAAGCAATATTATATATATATATATATATTATTATTATTAGCAATATAGAAGGTATGCATTTATATAGAGTATTCCAGCAATACTTTTTGTAAATGCACACCTATAATATCGTAAAAGGTCTCACTGTGGCTAGAATCGATTGAAGGTTCGAATCCACCCAAGTTCAAACCAAGCCTTTCTCTCCGGAGTCGATAAAGTGGTACCGGACTTACCTGGGAAGATAAAAACACTGACTTGGCACATTAAACGAAGTCTGAGTTGAAGTCGAACACGTAGGCGCAACCCCATATGGATATGTCGGTACCTTGCATTTTATCCTTCATTAACTTTATTCCAGGAATGCGATATATGTATATTATTAGTCTTTCGTTATTATTACTCTTATATGTATATTATTCCTTTCTTTGCACAAGTGGACTTTAAGTTCTCTTTTTTTGCATGGTTTGGGGAGCCATCGCTTCATATATGCGACATATATGGCAGGCGCACCACGATGGTGTATCTGGCTGTTAACTGAAGCGCATTACAGTTAATTATCGTCTATTTATTACCAGCTGTTATGCGTAAAGATGAGTTTTGTAGAAGATGCGGACGCACCACCGATACACATCAACAGTAATAATTTCCCAGCGACGGTTATACACCTAACTACGTATGTGGTTATCGCTTTGGGAAAAGTGTTAATATTACCAATTTATCAGCTCAACGCACTTTACAGCGAGGTTTGGTAATACTTGTCAACTAAGTTCTAGTATATGCTAATCAAAAGTGTCGACATGCGTTCTCAGCTTCGGTCTGGTTAATCACTTCGCAAAAAGCAGAGACTTTTTCAATCTTTCACATATTTTTGAAGGAAGTTGGGAGAACTTGCTGGGAAGGCTCTACACCGGCAACTAGCAGCGATGTTCCTTATGGATTGTATGCTTCCGTAAAACAACTACCTTACGTGGTTAGCATATTCGAGAGGCTCTGCAGACCCTGAGAGGCATGAAAGAAGAATCAGTATATAGATAAGGCTGATATTTCCGATTTCCAAAGTGACTTGATTCAGCACATTCGTCATCAGCGCATTCAAAACCTGACGTAGTGAGAATACTCTATTTACAAGATGTTTTCCGCTCATTTCGACGTTAACTTTCTGATGTCAGGAGCATCACTGGAGCATTTCGTTTGGTTAAAAGTTTGTGGAATTGGCCAACGGTTTTGTGCTGCTCGATCGTGTGTTAAATTGACAAGCGCAGAGGAATCCTGGTGCCAAGAAGTAGTTGCTTTCACTACAAAAATTATCTGTTCAAATTAATAAGATACCATGTTTTTTTTTTTTTGTAGGCATGTGCTTTGCAATAGCAATCAACAAAAGTCAGGACCAATCTTTGGACACATCTGGAGTAACAAGTATGTGTGCTTCAAATGACCTCACCTTCTCAAATGCCCAACTAAATGTTGCTCTTCAAAAGCTAGAAAGTGCACGAGAAATTTTTCTTTTAAATCGAAAATGAGGTTTGTAAAGTATCCTATGGTTACTATATAACCCTCTAGAATAAATCGCTTAAAAGTTCCCACAATAAAGGGTAAAGGATAAAGTGCCTGGCGTTAATCAATCGGCTAGGGATGCGCCATTACGTTTACTCCAATTCAGAGTCGTTTGGGGTTTACGAACGTGTAACTGACCTATACAATGATTTGTGGGGGCCTGCCGATGTCGAGTAAGGGTTTTTATCCTCCCAGGCAAGTCTGGTACCAATTTATCGACCTTGGAAGGATTAAAGGCTTGGTGAGCACTGGGGTGGATTCGAACCTTCAATCTATCGCGCAGACAGCGGAACCTCTAACCGGCTGCGCTACGCTCACCCCTTAAATTTCTCATTATAACCGAAAAGATATTTGTGATGGAAAAATCCCCTACGAAAAACTATGAAAAATTCATTACCAGAGATCTTTTTTATAAAGAATTATGAGTGCGCAAACCCACTTCTTCATTATGGAGTGTTGTTTGAAGGTAGTGTCTCGCACCGATCGTATCGGTGCGATTTAGTCATACGTTGTCCTCAAACATGAATGAGAGAACTGGCCAATCTTTAATGAACATGATTTACGGAACAGTGATGCGGAAGGACAATTACTGTACTGTCTACGGTTAAATTTTCTTGGGAATTTCACGGCAACGTAGTGGAGTTCCAATTGCAACTTTTAGGACATGTTTACAGGAGTGACGGGGAGTTGAATAACGCCTCGTAAATGTCCGCAAGTGGCAAAAAAACCGTTAAAGATAAGAGTAAGGACGACTTCCGTGATGAGACCTATGCATACATAGAAGGACAACAGACTCGTGCGGACATGCCATTTTAAACTCCGTTCACACAAAGGTGAGCCCAAAAACTACTAAAGAATTCCGTTGTTACGAAACACAAGGTTTTAGAGTGAATTTTTCTGAAACGGCTTATAATACGTCGTGAAGGAACCATACACTGCGAACAAATGGTTTTCTTCCTGTTCTGCGACTGACCAGCGTTCACTAACACGAGAGTGATCGCAGTGTTGAAGCGGTGCTTGAATACTATGCAGAACCCACGTCTGGATTTGGATATAGACTTCGTCTCTTTTCATCTAAACTTCTTTTAAAGTTTGGTTCGACCAAATGAATCCCAGAAATACTCGTTCGCAAGACCGACGACACTAGTCGACGAAAACGAAAAACTGCTCAATTTTTTGATAAAGGTAAACTGGGAGCGCAGTTCTTAGGGCTTCCCGATGCCTTCGATTGAAAGTCAAAAGGAGGAACTATAGAAGTAGTTCTGCAGTTTAGCCCCTGTCTCCCCTCCCAAAAACATCTACGATATGGATATTCAGGACAGAAGAGCTGAGGTCATTTTGGCATCCAACTCTTAGAGTGAGATGCCCGCTAATGACGAAACTTGCTTGGATGTAGAGGAAGCCGGTTATAAGGCTAATTAATGGCTTCTGGCTACTGACTACGAAACCCTATATCATATAAATTATGCTATATTATATTTGCAACTAGCATCAACTAAATATGCATCATGTATTGAGTCGACGGCCTCATCGCGATGTGTTGCTTTTTTTATTGCGACCGTCAGGGATCAATCTCTGACAAACGTGGGATTTTTGCATTTAGAGTAAGAGAATTTAAAGAGAACTATTCTCTTTTGAAAGTGATGAATTTCTCATTGTTATCCGAAAAAACAAAGATAACCACGGATCTCCCTCACTAGAGGGATCGAACAAAAAACCACGGATCTCCCTCACTAGAGGGATCACAGCCGGTTAGTCGCGAGGCTACGTGGCGCGTCCCCGGGTGGCGGATAGGGGGCTAATCGCGGACCAAAAGCGACCTTGCGCTTGCCCAGAGACGCAGGTGGATTCAGGGGATGGACTCCCTGTTTCTGCTGAGCCAGGACTGACTCATGACATCCTTGTATCCCGCACGTCGGTCCGGCCAAAAGCCTGCAATCAAGTGACTGGGAGGTGCAAGGGAGGCGGTTTGGAGTCGCCTCCAACAAATAAGCTCCACATGTCCACACCGGGAGAACGAAAGTTCTCCCAGAAACTCATGGGACTAGAGGCTTGCAACCTGCCCATGGGTTTTAAAATTTTTAAGCAAAACACAGTAATAGAAAAGAGTCTCCTGATTCCGGAGGAAAGCCTGGTACGATAGCGCCAGGTAGAACGGGGTTGCAGGAGTCATGTAGGCTACCAAAACGGAAAAGGACTAGGATGGCGATCTGTACTTATAACGCACGTACGCTTGCATCGGAAGCGGCCATCGAAGATCTGATGATGCAAGCCAAGAAGATCAAGTACGACGTCATCGGACTGACCGAGACGAGACGACGTCACCCTCTCAACGCCGTATATGAAACTGGAGAAGAACTGTTCTTAGGAACATGCGACAGTAGAGGTGTTGGTGGAGTTGGCGTCCTCGTCAACACGAGTATGGCAAAGAACATCGACTCTTTTGAACAACTTACGACCCGAATCGGACGTCTGCGGATGAGAAGATGTGGCCCAATACCAGCTTTGACTATCTTCGTCGTTTACGCTCCAACATCAAGCTACGAAGAAGAAGAAGTCGAAGCTTTCTATATGGACCTGGAGAAGTTCTACCAAGAAGATCATGCCTTCTACAAGGTCATAGTTGGCGATTTCAACGCTAAGGTTGGCCCAAGAAGAACGCCAGAGGAACTTCACAACGGGACCCGCGGCCTACAATGGAATGACCAGGGAGAGAGGCTCTCCGAGTTCGTCATGACGACTAAGACCATCCATGGGAACTCGCAATTTCAGAAGCCCTCTTCTTTACGCTGGACGTGGGAGTCACCCGGTGGAGGGTACCGTAATGAAATAGACCACATCATCGTCAATAAAAGGTTCTGCCTGACGGACGTCGGTGTTGTACCAAAGCTCTATACGGGATCGGACCATCGCCTCCTCCGAGGAAGATTTTCCTTCACAAGGAGAGCAGAGAAAGCCGCCAAATTCAGAGAGAGAAATCCCAGGACTACCATCAACTGGGATCTCTTCGCTACGCTAGCCGGCTTTTGGGAAGATTCTGCAATGGACAACATCGACGAGGAATATGACCGGCTTGTCGAACACCTTCACGACTGCGCGAAGAAGGCTGAGAGTTTTAAAACCACCAAGAGGCGCCTGTCTCTTGAAACTCTTGAGCTGATACGCCAGCGTGGAGCAGCACGAGCCGCAGGGAACCAAGAACTCACGTCCGAGCTCGCAAGGCTTTGCCGAGAGGCGATAAAGGAAGACCTTAAAGAGAGAAGAGCAGAAGTGCTGGCTGAAGCTGCAGAGGCGGGGAAAAGCATCCGCTATGCCCGTCGAAACTTCGCCAGTCGCAAGACGAGGATGACTGCTTTCCGAAACCCAAAGGGAACAGCCATTGCATCGAGAAGGGGGATGGAGAAAATCATCTACGACTTCTACTCTGATCTCTTCGACAGCCATGTCCACTTGCCTCCTCACCATCTGAGGGAAGATGGACAAGTCATTCCAGAGGTTCTCCCGTCCGAAATACGACATGCTATCATGTCGGTAAGAAATCGTACGGCACCCGGTCCCGACAAAATAAGACCAGAACACCTGAAGAGCCTTCCGCCAGTACTCATCAACACCCTGGCGAGGCTCTTTACACGTTATCTGTCGGAATGCAAGGTTCCTAAACAGTGGAAGACCAGCAAGACCGTGTTGTTGTATAAAAAGGGAGATCCACATGGCATCGGCAACTATCGCCCAATCTGCCTACTGTCCGTCATCTACAAGCTCTTCACAAGAGTAATCCTTAATAGGATTGAAAAAGTCTTGGATGAAGGACAGCCATGCGAGCAAGCAGGGTTTCGAAAAGGATTCAGCACGATTGACCACATTCACACTGTTTCGAAACTCATCGAGGTATCACGAGAGTACAAGATGCCGCTCTGTCTCACCTTCATCGACTTAAAGAAGGCTTTCGACTCGGTTGAGACGGAAGCGGTCGTGGAAGCCTTGGACAACCAAGGTGTCCCTACTCAGTATATAAAGGTACTTCGAGAGTTGTACAGTAACTTCACGACCGGAATTTCGCCATTCTACAAGAACATCATCATTGACGTGAAGAGGGGGGTCCGACAGGGTGATACAATTTCACCCAAAATATTCACAGCCACCCTCGAGAACGCAATGCGAAAGTTGGAATGGGACGACATGGGAGTGAAGGTTGATGGTCGGCAGCTACACCATTTGCGCTTTGCTGATGACATCGTACTGGTAACACCTAGCATCAGGCAAGCGGAACGAATGCTGACCGAATTCGACGAAACATGTGGATGCATCGGTCTTCAGCTGAATCTACAAAAGACGATGTTCATGCGGAACGGATGGGTCTCGGATGCCCCATTCACGCTCAACGGAACGAACATATCCGAATGCACCAGCTACGTTTATCTGGGTCGGGAACTGAACATGATGAACGACCTGACCTCCGAGCTGGGCAGAAGGGCACGAGCAGCTTGGGAAGTATATAAGAGCATCGAGGATGTAGTGAAGAAGACCAGGAACACCCGACTCCGTGCTAACCTCTTCAACACCACCGTACTTCCTGCTTTGACCTATGCTTCGGAAACCTGGGCATTTCGCAAGCAGGAAGAAAACGCGGTGAGCGTCATTGAACGCGCAATTGAGAGAGTGATGCTAGGAGTATCCCGTTTCACGCAAGTGAGGGACGGGATTCGAAGTTCTCTCCTACGTCAACGATCGAAGATTAGATCGAAAACGATCGAAGACGATTAGAGACGCCGCCGCGTTTGCCAAGGAAAGTAAAATAAGGTGGGCCGGATACGTGATGCGCTTTGATGACAACCGTTGGACCAGAGCCGTGAGCGACTGGGTTCCCCGCGATATTAAGCGCACTACAGGAAGACCGCCGACCCGATGGTCAGATTTCTTCACGAAGTCCTTGAAAGAAAAATATGATGCTCTTCGTGTCCCACGCGAAAGGAGGAACCACTGGGCTACTCTGGCACGCGATCGGGACAAATGGAAGAATTACTGGCGCCCGCTCGACCAGTTCGAAGATCAACGGGAGTCAAGGTGATCAAGGTGATCCGAAAAAAGCAATCTCGAGGCTGTTATTGAGCGAAAAAAAACATCTACAGGTGCAATTAGGGGTACAATTAGTACAATGTAGGCTCCACGAGTCTCCGAATAACGACCCCCAAAGTGAATGTCATGCAGTACAATCTTCGCAGTTTTGTGGAGAGAAATTTCTTCTACAATTCTACAACGTTTGGTGCTTCTAGATTTCCTCGTTTTTTTTTTTGAAATCTAGTTGAGAAAAATTTCAAATTTTGCCTCAAATTATCGAGTTTTTCTCAAGTAGCTTTTGAGAGAACCATAACACCTACAGAGGTCAAAATGTGCAGATAAGGGTTTTCCTTGATGTTCTTTTAAAATATGACACCAAATTTGTCAACCGCCCCGCCATTATCTCGTAACGAGAAAAAGTACGAAATTTAATATTTTCATCTGCGCGTCAAAATCTGTACCACTGCGAACAAAGCCCAATAACTCAGTCGTTGTTTGCAAATGTGAATTAGGCTTGAAGGAACATCTTTGCTATCGGAATTCATTTTGTTTTACTCCAAATGCTTTCAATTCTCTCAACGTTTTCTCAAAAGCTAGTTGAGAAAACGTTGAGAGAAAAGAAAAGAAATTAGGATGTGAACTGCATCGGTATAAGTTCTTTTTTTTTTAATTTTGCAAAAATGGAAAAATTACGGCCGTGATCAAACTCTCAACTTTTCATTCCTATTGCGGATGAGTAAGATTATTCGTAAATGGTAGGATATAGCGTGAAAATAGTTTTGAAACGTGTTCTTCGTCGTTTTAAGCTTTTTTTCCATTTGAAAAATGGTTCGGCGATGTCAATTGATAATTTTGTGGTGACTTGTGGTAGGTTCACTTGTTGAGGATTATTTCCCTGCCACGCGGGACTTGTATGACTTGTTCGACTGATCCGGCAATAGGTTTATTCCACCGTTCAAGCCCCGAGTGTGGGGAATACATGCTTATATACAATGCACAAATATGTAAACATGAATCACAATGCTCGCTAAGCAAAGCAAGATAAATGCAACATACGGAATAACACAAACATGTCAAAGAACAATCTACGCTAGAGCAAAATAATGCCCCTATCTATAATACAAATCAAGTGTAGTCGACTTGTCGACACTCCCGCCCACCATTGGTCCTCATCCGTCGAGCTTTTTCTTGAGCTTCTCGATCCTGCGTCGTGAGGTGTTCCTCGCGTTTGGTTGCGTACATTGCAAAGGGCGCGATGATGTCTTCCGTCGTCTGGCATTAGGTCCTCTGCGATAGTTCCTCTAATTCTTTCACAGTACCAACATCGTCTCGGCTTGAACTTGCACTTGTCAGGTGGGCATTGATCAAGGCAGTGCTTGCAGAGTCCTCCATAACGTACAATATTGTACCGTTTATCGCCATCTGTTGATTGTGGGCAGGAGTCAGAAAAATGTTGGCCGACTCTGTTGCAGAAGGCGCATTTTATCCAGCTTTTAATACCGCGTGAGGATTCTCCGATTTTTCCGAATGTAAAATTCCGAAGAACTTGTTCCATCTGCAGTAGGTCTTCACGTAATCTTTTGCGTCTCCACATTTCGTCATCTATTTCTTTGTTGTTATCGCGCGCGTCTTCCTCATCGCTTGAAGTGTTTTGTAACGCAGGTACGTGGTCTTCATCCATCGGCTCGTCTTCGCTATATTCCTTTACCTCGTCAATCATCTGTTCGAAGTAATCAGGATCTGACCTTGGTTCTTGATTGTTTTTCGGAGTCTTGTAGTAAACGTCATTGTCATAGTATTCATCGTTCACTTGTTCGTGATTAGGAGAAACTTGTTGTGCGTGCCGTGTTTTGCATTTTACTTGTACTTGTAGGCCAGTCAATTGTAGCCTTTTTGGTGATGTCGTGTTGTTCATCGTATCGGATTTTTCCTCTTCATCTGTTTTCGTCGCGTTTGTTCTGGATTCCAGTTCTCGAACTTGTAGTGTCAAGGCGTGGATGTCCTGTTGTTGCTCTTGCAGTCTGTTTTGTAGAGTGTAGGCTACTCTCTTGTAGAGTTCTGTCTTGTCGTGAATTCTTCCTTCGTAGACGTTCCTTTCTGCTTCTTACAATTCGCTTTCGACATCCTTGATGAGTGTGGAAAGGCGTTTCGTTTCCTCGTTAGCCATTGGAATGACTTCGGAAATATCCGCCGTTTTCCGCTGAACCTGTCTCCATTCCAAGAGTCGGACGGGGTCAACTTGTGCGGCATACCATTTACTGGTCAGCAGGTAATTCGACACTACTCTAACAATCTTTTCCTTTGCAACGCTTGCTGCTCTGAGAATCCGATTAAGGATGATAACTTGTTCTTTTGGGGCTCCAAAGGTTAAGGCTGGGTCTCCCTTCATGTGCATCCAGTCC
Source organism: Necator americanus (assembly GCF_031761385.1). NCBI lineage: Eukaryota > Metazoa > Nematoda > Chromadorea > Rhabditida > Ancylostomatidae > Necator > Necator americanus. Next base: position 24,095,943 of record NC_087376.1, read on the forward strand.
CCTCGGATAGTTGCTGCAGTATCAACTTGCCGGTGAAGGCCGTCCAGTGTCCACGTGAGATTGTTTTCGAGGCAACTTGTAATTGGTTTCTTGTCATTCATGAATATCGACAGATTGGCGAGATCTTTGTCCATTTCTCTAAATGCTAAATACAAATGTAAGGAAATTGATTGTGATGTTGAAGGCAAGGTAAATATAGATGTGTAGAGAATCTAACTTGTGTAGGTACTCCAAATCTAGTAGTGAAGGACGGAGCCTAAAGAAATTTTGAGTGTGGTTTTGAACTACTCTTGCTTCGAAAACAACATAAGGTCCCTAGCATACAACATACAACCCTAGCAACATAAGGCGGAAGCATGTTTGGATTAGTCTTATTATGAATCCGATCGCACATCTGACAATCCGAAAACCATAAGTTGGCAAATAGAGATGAGTTAGAGCTAGATTTACGACTAAAGTGATCAGACATATGACGAGTATTTTGTACCACTGTAGGAAAAAATCTACGATGTGCCAAATATCAGTCCACTGTATATCGAAGTCACTACTTGGAGTACCTCTTAGCCACTTGTTAAGAATGGATGTCGCAGTATCTGTGGACTTGAGAATACCGCTGATTTCAAAACTTTTGACTACTGTTCCACACGAGACCGTGCATGTCTGGGTGATCCTTGCGCTTCTGAAGCTAAATTGTAGCTCCGAATTCTTTCCGTTCTGATCGCAAGGTACAGTGAAGCTTGACGTGGGACATATTATTTTTGCTTGAGCTGGTTTATTTGAAATGAACATAATTTTTGCGTAAGCTCCCTCTTGGCATCGATAACATCCGCTTACAATAGTATTTTCTATTGTGCAGATGGCGTTGTCCACAATGATGTTGGTCTTGAAGTCATCTTGAATGTTGAAAATTATTTTGGACGTAGTCATGCTTGATATTGTGGCTTGAACTTGTCCTTCTCGAGTTTGTCGGAATGTTACTGGCAGTAAATCTACCGGGAGACGGTGTTGTACGTTGTCAAAGCATGAGGAGATATCAACTCGTCTGCATTTACAGTTGGTTTGGGTCTCGGCCGGATAGCATGTACAGTCTTCTGCAATGTCGCAGTCGAGGTTCATCGCTGTCGTGTGATTCGGACACTGCAGGGCAGGTTTTCTGTTTGAGTGCCAAATGGTCGTGTGGTTTCCATCCGTAACGAATGGCGAATTAAAGGGTGGAATTGGTGGCACTGTTATGGAACTTAGAGTGAGTGTAAAAAACTTCCATAACACTGGGATATTTGGTCGCAGATGTGCCAAGTACGACTCAGCTGTTCCTTTGACAGCGTCGTAATGTGTGATCTCGACTTTTGCTGCTTCTCTCCATCGATTGCAGTGGAAGATTTCGTAAACTTGTGGAGTGGTAGGCATTAAATAAATGTGGTAAAACAGGCATCCCGAGCTCCAATAGAAACAATCGCATCCGAGGCCTCCGCAGGACTCCACACATGCTGTAATTCCCCGATACTCGTTCCCATGCTCCAATTCTGGTAGCAGACTTGTTGCATTTATATCTGCACACTTTCCTCCCTTACATGATCCCTTATGGGGACAGCGTTTGCTGTTCCCTATACCGTAGTTCGTGTCGCGTGTGAAGACGTCTGTCACGGGTTCAGAAAGCAAAATGAGTGATTTCTACTGAACGTGAATCTCATGCAATGAAGTCGAATTGTGGTGTAGTTTGAAGCAAGCATGTTGCTTGAATGGATTAATCTTCAGAACTTCGGAAAGTTGGACCTTGCAGGTTTGGTCATCATCAGAGCGGGAGCAGACTGTTGATACGTGGGAGAATATGTTTACTTGTTGACAACCTTTTGTTTCGGCCATAGCAAAAGTAGGTATGTACAAGATAGCCAACAGCTTGATCAGGTCGACCTGTTGTCGACGATTCTTATGTTCTCTCCTCGTCCTTCGTGTAATGCCGTTGATGAGAGCTCTAAGACAACGACAAATAAGACTTGTCATTAGGCGTATTGGCCAACCAAGAGTGATAGGCACATATAAAAACATGTAACACCCGGAGATGACAAAGTAGAGGAGAATTGTGACGAGGATGATAGTTCCAGCTGGCCAGCACTCTGGGTTGAGAATTGCAACGGAGCAGAAGATGCAGTCGATGTTTTGGCAGAACGCTGCGGCTGGACACTGTGTTTCTATAATTGTCGTGGTTTCGTTCTCCGTAAACTTCCACTGTACTTGATGATCGTGTAATATAACTTGTGGGGGAAACCGCAATGTTACATTATTTTGCGGGTCTCCGTAAGTTCGACAAAATTCTGCGGCACAAACTTGATAGGGTATGTGAGGCGGTGAAATAAGTCCCACACCTCCATTTATGCAACGAATGGGTCTGGTGTTTGAGGAATGTTGGTATGCCTCGTCGGAATATAAGTCTCCTATTTCTATAGCCAGAATCAACAAAATGGTGAGTAGCGTAGCGGATTGATTTGCACGAATAATTGAGAGAATTCCTCTATAATCTACTTGTCTTCTTGGTCGTAGGTTATATCGACTTGTCTGTTTATTGCTACTGGGTATGGACTCAGGACAGTTTTCAGACTCGTGAATTCTCTCTGTGGAAGTGGACGATGAAGCCGATTTGGGTTCTTGTACTTGTACTGGAGAGTTCTCGTTCTTTCGTTTCTCATCCTCTAGTTCTAGTGGAACCAGAAGGTTTATCGGTCTGCATATCTGGCGATGAGATGGTAGCATGATGACCGCTTCACGTATTACTCCTTCTGAGCTCATTGTCAGATCGTGTATTCTTCCCATTTTCCACAAATTTCGAGGTAAAATCGGTTCGTTAATTAATACAATATCATCCTTTCTACGAGAATATCGTGAACTTCTGTTCTTCCCTACTTCGCGTTGATGTTTTTCGCGCAAAGGTAGCAAATATTGATCTCTCCATACTTGCCAGCATTTCTCTGTGAACTTGCAGGATGTTTGTAGAGCTTTTATAGTTTGTGTTTTGGTTCTTAGAAGGACTTGTCCTCCAGGTGGGAGATAAGAAGGATCTCCCTCATCTTCAGCGGTGTCATCCAATGGATAGGGAACTTCAAACTCATTTTGAAGGAAGTCGATGGGTCTCAATACTTGTTCTAAGGGTGAGTTTGATTCCACATACAGAAGAGACCTCGTATTTAGAAGTTCCTCGATTTCAATTATCAGTGTCGTCAATTGTTCAAAGGACAGTTTAGCGAGGACTATTGACTTGTAGAGGGAATGTTTCACTGATTTAATCAACCTCTCATAGAAGCCTCTTTGCCATGGAGCGAAAGGCGTGATATGCTTCCACTGGATTTCTCGACTTGTTACTGTTCGTTCCACAGCCGGGTCATTTTGGACCGCATGTAGACACTCGCTGAGAATGGTTTCTCCAAGAGTAAACTTTGGAGCATTATTACTTGTGATAGATACTGGTAGACCTCGTCGGGCGAAGAAGCGGCGTAACATCATAAGAAATGCTGTGGTGGAGAGGTCAGAAACAACGTCGAGATGTACGAGGCGTGTTGCCATGCACGTAATTATACGTCCATAGCATTTGCGTTCTGTACCATCGCACTTTAGAATGGACAGTGGACCAAAGTAATCCAGTCCGACGTGTGCGAAGGGTCGTGATCTGCAGACCCGTTCTGAGGGCAAATCGCTTTGTTCGGGATACTTGTAAGGCAAATTGTTAAATTTTTGACAGGGTATGCAGTGCCGAATAATGCGTGTCACTTGTGCTCGCAGTTTGAGAATCCAAAAGGATTGTCTCACCAAGGACATGGTGTGACTTATTCCTGGATGTCCGTTATTATGACGGTCGCGAATTAGGACTTCTGCTGACCAAGAGTTCTGCAAGACTAATAGTGGTGTTTTTGATTCCCCATCCAGATCGCTTTTTCCCAGACATCCAAAGCATCTGAGTAGATCATCTGGATCGAACTTGATGTGAACTCGAACTTGATGTTGCAAGGACTTGAGAATAGCAGGGGGTGCTTTTTACTAATTGATGCTGTTTCACCAGAACTTTTCCTGCTCTGGCTATTTCTTTTTCTGACAGCTGGAAGTTGCTCTGCTTAGGTACCTCTTCAAGAAGTGCGGAAAGCCTAATTGGACGATCTCTTCGAGCATTCACTTGAGCAACAAGAATTGCAATGTAGCGTAAGACTCGCGCTATAATTCGTTTTGCATTCTGAAGTGAGAATTTCTTCAAAGAAGCAAATAAGTCGGTTTTGTGGAACTTGTTCAAATCTGTTTTTCGTTAGTAAGACTTCTTTGAGTTCTTCGAGAGGCTCTATGACTTCTGATTCCTTTTTATTAGTAGTAGCATCCTGATGCTCATTTTCAAAGCCAGTGTCATAGTCGAATGTCCACAACGTGGATGACCAACTTTTTGGAGGATCATGGAGGATAGCTGGTCCTGTCCACCAGATGTGATCAGCTAGTTCCGTTTGAGTAAGACCTCGCGTTGCGCAGTCTGCCGCGTAGTGTTGAGTTGCGATATGTCCAAAGTGAACTGGTATGCCCATAGCTTGTAGGTGCTGTGTAATCTTTCCGATCTCCATCAATCAGTTGAAGATTCTCACACCGACGCCTGTTAGGGGTCTCCGCTTTATCCAATTTAGTACAATTTCTGAGTCGGAAAGGATGTAGACAGCTTTAATTTGTGCACTGCACGAAGCTGCTATAGAACCTTGTCAGTCAGGCGGAGTACGAGAGTTACCGCATCCAATTCCATTTTCGGTATTGTCGATGATGTGGTTTTTATAGATGCTAGTTTACCTCCTGCGATGATGATGTTCGTTGTCGTTTCAGTGCGTAAGTAGATACTTGCAGCAATGGCTTCAGTACTTGCACCGGCGAAGGTGATTAAAACACATTCTGTGTTTTTTGCACAAAGACATCGAGGTAGAGTTTTTGTAAACCCGTCCATGTCTGAGCAGATACGCTTCCAGGAGTCTTCCAGGAGACAACGCTGTGTCCCAATCGAATCTTTCTTTCCAAATAGTCCTAAGAAAGGCTTTTGCCTTATGAAGCAATGGTAGCATCCATCCTAACGGGCCATAAATAGATGCTAGGGAACTTGCCACACTTCGTTTCGTGATATCCTCAGGTGTTTTGGTCGGCATGAAATCTGGAGATAATCAGATGTTGGATTCCATGTTATTCCCAGCAATTTAGATAATTTCTCCAGTGACTTGCCTTTCTGTGCAATTTGTGATATCAGTTTGGTGTTATTAGATGAGAGCTCACGGAGATTCATGTTCAAGCCGTTGAACACCTGTTTTGTTCGATTGTAGATATGTACTGAGCCGTCCACCGAATCTGCAGTTAAGATGAGATTGTCGACGTATAAATTTTCTTTGATGTCAGCTATAAGCTTGGCATCCTCCTGAAATGAATTGTTCCGGCGAGAAGGAATGAAGATGGTATCAAACCAAACGTTACTCGGGTGAATCGGAGAACTTGTATGTAACTTGACGTAGGTGGTAGCTTGTGGTTTCGTAACCACAAACACCGTGTGTAGTTGCAGTCATCTTCATAAAGAAGAACTTGTAAAAATGCTTTCCCCACGTCTGAGGTTACTGCCATTTCTCCAATTCTAAATCGAAGAAGTACACCGAAAAGCTGTGGTAGTATTACTGGACCGCAGTGAAGGACATCGTTCAACGATGGACATTCTTTGTAATGAGCGGACGCATCAAAAAACCACCCGAAGTTTGGTTGTTGCTTTATGAGGCGTTAGTACAGCATGATGAGGAATGTAATGAACTCTGGATAATTGTGGTGTAGAGTCGCTTGGAACTTCCTCAAGAATATGCTGACGTAGCTGTTCCTTAAATACTTCATTGTATTTTTCGAGTAGGTTTTCGTCCTTCTGCAATGAGTTCCAGACGTTAACTAGTCTTCTCAGCTCTATAGCTCTGTTATCGGGTAATGGGATGTTGACATTCTTCCACGGCAAACGAACATAGTATCCGTCTTCTCGTTTTTCTATTGTCTGGTTGAACTTTTCCCATACTTGGCTGTCTATCCTAGCTTCTTCTTCTCTTTCAGAGCTGGAAAAGTCCTCCGCTCCCGCTGACTCTAGGGACCAGTATTTTTCCCACTTCTAATTCTCGTTCTCATCCGTGTTCATATGAATGATGGAAGCAACGTTAACTTGGCCTTCCAGTGTCCCGTAGCCATCCCATTTACCCATCTCGTCCTCGTGATTCTCTATTGTTTTGACTTGTCCGGTCATCAAGTGTCCAGTGCAATTTTCCTTAGTCTGTTAGTGTTAGGGTCCATCACTATTACCTCTCCCGTGGGCAAGAAGGTGGTTTGCGAATTTTCCAGGTATTTTACGGAATGAAGTTCCAAGACAGCTTTCTCTTCTGGAAAATTTGAACTTGTTTCTAGGCTAATTTGGTTAATCTTTGTCGTTGGTTTGAACGCCCTAGGTTCTTTCCCTTTTGTCGAGATTTCCTTAGCTTTGTTTGTGTCATCAAGCTCCCTTTTCGGAGAAGACGGAGAACTTGACATTTTTGTAGCGAACCGGAAACAGCACGAGGTGTGGTGGCGTTTCTGGCACTTGAAACATGGCCGCCTCTTACATTCTGTGGTCGCGCGTTGAGACGCGCAGATAAGACATAACTTGTGATTGCGCAGGTATCGTGATCTTTGATAGGGAGTTTTCAACTTGTCACAGTCGAAAGGCTTATGGGTACCTCGCAATACATGCAAGAGAGTAATTGTGGGATTTTCGCTTGTTTGGGTCGTTTATCTGTCCCATCTGTGTTAGAAGATCTGTCTTTCCCGGTGTAGAGGAAAACCATTTCTTCGTTTGAGATAATTTGTTCAAGCAGCTGGAGAAGGTGATCCATGCTAAAAGGACTATGTGCCAAAACCGCTTGTTTTCTTACGACGCTGTGTGTTGTCAGGGAATTTAGAAAGTATTCGCCTGAGTAACCACTGACTATTGACATTTTCACCTTTTTGGAGCAATTGAGCCACAATAACCTGAATTTGCTCAAACAGCCTTCGTTGGTCGCGAATAGCAGTTGATCGAAGAGAGCAGCTGTCTAATTTATCGATCAGTCAAAAAACGAGTTCCTCCGAATTCTCATATTTATTTTTCAAGAATTCGAGAACTTTCGCATAATTTTCTTTTGTTACTTGAAATTTTCTCACTGACTCTAAGGCTTCGCCTTTAAGAGCATTCAGTAAATAGTTAAACTTGTGCAGTTCAGAAAGGTCTTGTGAATGCACATTAGACTCGAATAGTTCCCAGAAGTTATCCCATTCCCAAATGTTACCGCTAAACTTCGCGATAGGAAGAGAGGGCAGTTCTAGCTGCTTAGGCGCAAATGCTGACTCATTCACAATATTTGCACCACTAGATCTTGATGGAAGGTTCCGAGGAACTTGTGAATTACTAGCGTAGGAACGAAACGCTCGAATTCGTGCTTGAAGTTGAAGCATGTAGTCAAAGGCCAAGGTCAAAGCTTCTTATACCTTAGTCGAGTAGACTTCAAATTCATTTTTTTCTTTGGGTTCATGTTCGCTTAGGTTGCCTAATTCGGTAGCATAATCTTGCAACTGGCGCTCAATCTTTGAAGTGGCTGCTTCGATAGCCCCTACTCTTCTAGTCGCTGAAGACTATCTCGAATGAAGGAGGGTGAGGGATCTCCCTCTATGCCAGAAAGGTTGACGGATTAAAACCTTCCATCTTTGAAACGCGTTAAAATCGTTTCAAGCTTCTTGGAATAGTAGGTAAGTAACCGCTTAGGAGTCGCTAACTTGTACGACATGATGCCTAAAGCTTGTGGGTACCCTTAACGTATATCGTCTCCTGATCACTACTTTTCTCGGAGCAAGTAAAACTTGTGAGATAGAGAGAGAGAGAGATTGTCCCCACTTGAGAAGACAGAGATAGATGAGTATGATAAAGAAAATGAAAGTCAAATAGTGTTTGACCTGAGTTCGCCGTAGTGCCGATGCACCATGTGGTGACTTGTGGTAGGTTCACTTGTTGGTGATTATTCCCTTCCACGCGGAACTTGTATGACTTGTTCGACTGTTCCGAGACTTGCTCACAATAGGTTTATCCAACCGTTCGAGTCCCGAGCGTGGAGAATACATGCTTATATACAATGCTCAAATATGTAAACATGAGTCATAAAGCACGCTAGGCAAAACAAGATAAATGCAACATACAGAATATCATTAACATGTCAAAGAACAATGGACAAAGATCTCGCCAATCTGTCGATATTCATGAATGACAAGAAACCAATTACAAGTTGCCTCGAAAACAATCTCACGTGGACACTGGACGGCCTTCACCGGCAAGTTGATACTGCAGCAACTATCCGAGGGGACTGGATGCACATGAAGGGAGACCCAGCCTTAACCTTTGGAGCCCCAAAAGAACAAGTTATCATCCTTAATCGGATTCTCAGAGCAGCAAGCGTTGCAAAGGAAAAGATTGTTAGAGTAGTGTCGAATTACCTGCTGACCAGTAAATGGTATGCCGCACAAGTTGACCCCGTCCGACTCTTGGAATGGAGACAGGTTCAGCGGAAAACGGCGGATATTTCCGAAGTCATTCCAATGGCTAACGAGGAAACGAAACGCCTTTCCACACTCATCAAGGATGTCGAAAGCGAATTGTAAGAAGCAGAAAGGAACGTCTACGAAGGAAGAATTCACGACAAGACAGAACTCTACAAGAGAGTAGCCTACACTCTACAAAACAGACTGCAAGAGCAACAACAGGACATCCACGCCTTGACACTACAAGTTCGAGAACTGGAATCCAGAACAAACGCGACGAAAACAGATGAAGAGGAAAAATCCGATACGATGAACAACACGACATCACCAAAAAGGCTACAATTGACTGGCCTACAAGTACAAGTAAAATGCAAAACACGGCACGCACAACAAGTTTCTCCTAATCACGAACAAGTGAACGATGAATACTATGACAATGACGTTTACTACAAGACTCCGAAAAACAATCAAGAACCAAGGTCAGATCCTGATTACTTCGAACAGATGATTGACGAGGTAAAGGAATATAGCGAAGACGAGCCGATGGATGAAGACCACGTACCTGCGTTACAAAACACTTCAAGCGATGAGGAAGACGCGCGCGATAACAACAAAGAAATAGATGACGAAATGTGGAGACGCAAAAGATTACGTGAAGACCTACTGCAGATGGAACAAGTTCTTCGGAATTTTACATTCGGAAAAATCGGAGAATCCTCACGCGGTATTAAAAGCTGGATAAAATGCGCCTTCTGCAACAGAGTCGGCCAACATTTTTCTGACTCCTGCCCACAATCAACAGATGGCGATAAACGGTACAATATTGTACGTTATGGAGGACTCTGCAAGCACTGCCTTGATCAATGCCCACCTGACAAGTGCAAGTTCAAGCCGAGACGATGTTGGTACTGTGAAAGAATTAGAGGAACTATCGCAGAGGACCTAATGCCAGACGACGGAAGACATCATCGCGCCCTTTGCAATGTACGCAACCAAACGCGAGGAACACCTCACGACGCAGGATCGAGAAGCTCAAGAAAAAGCTCGACGGATGAGGACCAATGGTGGGCGGGAGTGTCGACAAGTCGACTACACTTGATTTGTATTATAGATAGGGGCATTATTTTGCTCTAGCGTAGATTGTTCTTTGACATGTTTGTGTTATTCCGTATGTTGCATTTATCTTGCTTTGCTTAGCGAGCATTGTGATTCATGTTTACATATTTGTGCATTGTATATAAGCATGTATTCCCCACACTCGGGGCTTGAACGGTGGAATAAACCTATTGCCGGATCAGTCGAACAAGTCATACAAGTCCCGCGTGGCAGGGAAATAATCCTCAACAAGTGAACCTACCACAAGTCACCACAAAATTATCAATTGACATCGCCGAACCATTTTTCAAATGGAAAAAAAGCTTAAAACGACGAAGAACACGTTTCAAAACTATTTTCACGCTATATCCTACCATTTACGAATAATCTTACTCATCCGCAATAGGAATGAAAAGTTGAGAGTTTGATCACGGCCGTAATTTTTCCATTTTTGCAAAATTAAAAAAAAAGAACTTATACCGATGCAGTTCACATCCTAATTTCTTTTCTTTTCTCTCAACGTTTTCTCAACTAGCTTTTGAGAAAACGTTGAGAGAATTGAAAGCATTTGGAGTAAAACAAAATGAATTCCGATAGCAAAGATGTTCCTTCAAGCCTAATTCACATTTGCAAACAACGACTGAGTTATTGGGCTTTGTTCGCAGTGGTACAGATTTTGACGCGCAGATGAAAATATTAAATTTCGTACTTTTTCTCGTTACGAGATAATGGCGGGGCGGTTGACAAATTTGGTGTCATATTTTAAAAGAACATCAAGGAAAACCCTTATCTGCACATTTTGACCTCTGTAGGTGTTATGGTTCTCTCAAAAGCTACTTGAGAAAAACTCGATAATTTGAGGCAAAATTTGAAATTTTTCTCAACTAGATTTCAAAAAAAAAAACGAGGAAATCTAGAAGCACCAAACGTTGTAGAATTGTAGAAGAAATTTCTCTCCACAAAACTGCGAAGATTGTACTGCATGACATTCACTTTGGGGGTCGTTATTCGGAGACTCGTGGAGCCTACATTGTACTAATTGTACCCCTAATTGCACCTGTAGATGTTTTTTTTCGCTCAATAACAGCCTCGAGATTGCTTTTTTCGGATCACCTTGATCACCTTGACTCCCGTTGATCTTCGAACTGGTCGAGCGGGCGCCAGTAATTCTTCCATTTGTCCCGATCGCGTGCCAGAGTAGCCCAGTGGTTCCTCCTTTCGCGTGGGACACGAAGAGCATCATATTTTTCTTTCAAGGACTTCGTGAAGAAATCTGACCATCGGGTCGGCGGTCTTCCTGTAGTGCGCTTAATATCGCGGGGAACCCAGTCGCTCACGGCTCTGGTCCAACGGTTGTCATCAAAGCGCATCACGTATCCGGCCCACCTTATTTTACTTTCCTTGGCAAACGCGGCGGCGTCTCTAATCGTCTTCGATCGTTTTCGATCTAATCTTCGATCGTTGACGTAGGAGAGAACTTCGAATCCCGTCCCTCACTTGCGTGAAACGGGATACTCCTAGCATCACTCTCTCAATTGCGCGTTCAATGACGCTCACCGCGTTTTCTTCCTGCTTGCGAAATGCCCAGGTTTCCGAAGCATAGGTCAAAGCAGGAAGTACGGTGGTGTTGAAGAGGTTAGCACGGAGTCGGGTGTTCCTGGTCTTCTTCACTACATCCTCGATGCTCTTATATACTTCCCAAGCTGCTCGTGCCCTTCTGCCCAGCTCGGAGGTCAGGTCGTTCATCATGTTCAGTTCCCGACCCAGATAAACGTAGCTGGTGCATTCGGATATGTTCGTTCCGTTGAGCGTGAATGGGGCATCCGAGACCCATCCGTTCCGCATGAACATCGTCTTTTGTAGATTCAGCTGAAGACCGATGCATCCACATGTTTCGTCGAATTCGGTCAGCATTCGTTCCGCTTGCCTGATGCTAGGTGTTACCAGTACGATGTCATCAGCAAAGCGCAAATGGTGTAGCTGCCGACCATCAACCTTCACTCCCATGTCGTCCCATTCCAACTTTCGCATTGCGTTCTCGAGGGTGGCTGTGAATATTTTGGGTGAAATTGTATCACCCTGTCGGACCCCCCTCTTCACGTCAATGATGATGTTCTTGTAGAATGGCGAAATTCCGGTCGTGAAGTTACTGTACAACTCTCGAAGTACCTTTATATACTGAGTAGGGACACCTTGGTTGTCCAAGGCTTCCACGACCGCTTCCGTCTCAACCGAGTCGAAAGCCTTCTTTAAGTCGATGAAGGTGAGACAGAGCGGCATCTTGTACTCTCGTGATACCTCGATGAGTTTCGAAACAGTGTGAATGTGGTCAATCGTGCTGAATCCTTTTCGAAACCCTGCTTGCTCGCATGGCTGTCCTTCATCCAAGACTTTTTCAATCCTATTAAGGATTACTCTTGTGAAGAGCTTGTAGATGACGGACAGTAGGCAGATTGGGCGATAGTTGCCGATGCCATGTGGATCTCCCTTTTTATACAACAACACGGTCTTGCTGGTCTTCCACTGTTTAGGAACCTTGCATTCCGACAGATAACGTGTAAAGAGCCTCGCCAGGGTGTTGATGAGTACTGGCGGAAGGCTCTTCAGGTGTTCTGGTCTTATTTTGTCGGGACCGGGTGCCGTACGATTTCTTACCGACATGATAGCATGTCGTATTTCGGACGGGAGAACCTCTGGAATGACTTGTCCATCTTCCCTCAGATGGTGAGGAGGCAAGTGGACATGGCTGTCGAAGAGATCAGAGTAGAAGTCGTAGATGATTTTCTCCATCCCCCCTTCTCGATGCAATGGCTGTTCCCTTTGGGTTTCGGAAAGCAGTCATCCTCGTCTTGCGACTGGCGAAGTTTCGACGGGCATAGCGGATGCTTTTCCCCGCCTCTGCAGCTTCAGCCAGCACTTCTGCTCTTCTCTCTTTAAGGTCTTCCTTTATCGCCTCTCGGCAAAGCCTTGCGAGCTCGGACGTGAGTTCTTGGTTCCCTGCGGCTCGTGCTGCTCCACGCTGGCGTATCAGCTCAAGAGTTTCAAGAGACAGGCGCCTCTTGGTGGTTTTAAAACTCTCAGCCTTCTTCGCGCAGTCGTGAAGGTGTTCGACAAGCCGGTCATATTCCTCGTCGATGTTGTCCATTGCAGAATCTTCCCAAAAGCCGGCTAGCGTAGCGAAGAGATCCCAGTTGATGGTAGTCCTGGGATTTCTCTCTCTGAATTTGGCGGCTTTCTCTGCTCTCCTTGTGAAGGAAAATCTTCCTCGGAGGAGGCGATGGTCCGATCCCGTATAGAGCTTTGGTACAACACCGACGTCCGTCAGGCAGAACCTTTTATTGACGATGATGTGGTCTATTTCATTACGGTACCCTCCACCGGGTGACTCCCACGTCCAGCGTAAAGAAGAGGGCTTCTGAAATTGCGAGTTCCCATGGATGGTCTTAGTCGTCATGACGAACTCGGAGAGCCTCTCTCCCTGGTCATTCCATTGTAGGCCGCGGGTCCCGTTGTGAAGTTCCTCTGGCGTTCTTCTTGGGCCAACCTTAGCGTTGAAATCGCCAACTATGACCTTGTAGAAGGCATGATCTTCTTGGTAGAACTTCTCCAGGTCCATATAGAAAGCTTCGACTTCTTCTTCTTCGTAGCTTGATGTTGGAGCGTAAACGACGAAGATAGTCAAAGCTGGTATTGGGCCACATCTTCTCATCCGCAGACGTCCGATTCGGGTCGTAAGTTGTTCAAAAGAGTCGATGTTCTTTGCCATACTCGTGTTGACGAGGACGCCAACTCCACCAACACCTCTACTGTCGCATGTTCCTAAGAACAGTTCTTCTCCAGTTTCATATACGGCGTTGAGAGGGTGACGTCGTCTCGTCTCGGTCAGTCCGATGACGTCGTACTTGATCTTCTTGGCTTGCATCATCAGATCTTCGATGGCCGCTTCCGATGCAAGCGTACGTGCGTTATAAGTACAGATCGCCATCCTAGTCCTTTTCCGTTTTGGTAGCCTACATGACTCCTGCAACCCCGTTCTACCTGGCGCTATCGTACCAGGCTTTCCTCCGGAATCAGGAGACTCTTTTCTATTACTGTGTTTTGCTTAAAAATTTTAAAACCCATGGGCAGGTTGCAAGCCTCTAGTCCCATGAGTTTCTGGGAGAACTTTCGTTCTCCCGGTGTGGACATGTGGAGCTTATTTGTTGGAGGCGACTCCAAACCGCCTCCCTTGCACCTCCCAGTCACTTGATTGCAGGCTTTTGGCCGGACCGACGTGCGGGATACAAGGATGTCATGAGTCAGTCCTGGCTCAGCAGAAACAGGGAGTCCATCCCCTGAATCCACCTGCGTCTCTGGGCAAGCGCAAGGTCGCTTTTGGTCCGCGATTAGCCCCCTATCCGCCACCCGGGGACGCGCCACGTAGCCTCGCGACTAACCGGCTGTGATCCCTCTAGTGAGGGAGATCCGTGGTTTTTTGTTCGATCCCTCTAGTGAGGGAGATCCGTGGTTATCTTTGTTTTTTCGGATAACAATGAGAAATTCATCACTTTCAAAAGAGAATAGTTCTCTTTAAATTCTCTTACTCTAAATGCAAAAAATCCCACGTTTGTCAGAGATTGATCCCTGACGGTCGCAATAAAAAAAGCAACACATCGCGATGAGGCCGTCGACTCAATACATGATGCATATTTAGTTGATGCTAGTTGCAAATATAATATAGCATAATTTATATGATATAGGGTTTCGTAGTCAGTAGCCAGAAGCCATTAATTAGCCTTATAACCGGCTTCCTCTACATCCAAGCAAGTTTCGTCATTAGCGGGCATCTCACTCTAAGAGTTGGATGCCAAAATGACCTCAGCTCTTCTGTCCTGAATATCCATATCGTAGATGTTTTTGGGAGGGGAGACAGGGGCTAAACTGCAGAACTACTTCTATAGTTCCTCCTTTTGACTTTCAATCGAAGGCATCGGGAAGCCCTAAGAACTGCGCTCCCAGTTTACCTTTATCAAAAAATTGAGCAGTTTTTCGTTTTCGTCGACTAGTGTCGTCGGTCTTGCGAACGAGTATTTCTGGGATTCATTTGGTCGAACCAAACTTTAAAAGAAGTTTAGATGAAAAGAGACGAAGTCTATATCCAAATCCAGACGTGGGTTCTGCATAGTATTCAAGCACCGCTTCAACACTGCGATCACTCTCGTGTTAGTGAACGCTGGTCAGTCGCAGAACAGGAAGAAAACCATTTGTTCGCAGTGTATGGTTCCTTCACGACGTATTATAAGCCGTTTCAGAAAAATTCACTCTAAAACCTTGTGTTTCGTAACAACGGAATTCTTTAGTAGTTTTTGGGCTCACCTTTGTGTGAACGGAGTTTAAAATGGCATGTCCGCACGAGTCTGTTGTCCTTCTATGTATGCATAGGTCTCATCACGGAAGTCGTCCTTACTCTTATCTTTAACGGTTTTTTTGCCACTTGCGGACATTTACGAGGCGTTATTCAACTCCCCGTCACTCCTGTAAACATGTCCTAAAAGTTGCAATTGGAACTCCACTACGTTGCCGTGAAATTCCCAAGAAAATTTAACCGTAGACAGTACAGTAATTGTCCTTCCGCATCACTGTTCCGTAAATCATGTTCATTAAAGATTGGCCAGTTCTCTCATTCATGTTTGAGGACAACGTATGACTAAATCGCGCCGATACGATCGGTGCGAGACACTACCTTCAAACAACACTCCATAATGAAGAAGTGGGTTTGCGCACTCATAATTCTTTATAAAAAAGATCTCTGGTAATGAATTTTTCATAGTTTTTCGTAGGGGATTTTTCCATCACAAATATCTTTTCGGTTATAATGAGAAATTTAAGGGGTGAGCGTAGCGCAGCCGGTTAGAGGTTCCGCTGTCTGCGCGATAGATTGAAGGTTCGAATCCACCCCAGTGCTCACCAAGCCTTTAATCCTTCCAAGGTCGATAAATTGGTACCAGACTTGCCTGGGAGGATAAAAACCCTTACTCGACATCGGCAGGCCCCCACAAATCATTGTATAGGTCAGTTACACGTTCGTAAACCCCAAACGACTCTGAATTGGAGTAAACGTAATGGCGCATCCCTAGCCGATTGATTAACGCCAGGCACTTTATCCTTTACCCTTTATTGTGGGAACTTTTAAGCGATTTATTCTAGAGGGTTATATAGTAACCATAGGATACTTTACAAACCTCATTTTCGATTTAAAAGAAAAATTTCTCGTGCACTTTCTAGCTTTTGAAGAGCAACATTTAGTTGGGCATTTGAGAAGGTGAGGTCATTTGAAGCACACATACTTGTTACTCCAGATGTGTCCAAAGATTGGTCCTGACTTTTGTTGATTGCTATTGCAAAGCACATGCCTACAAAAAAAAAACATGGTATCTTATTAATTTGAACAGATAATTTTTGTAGTGAAAGCAACTACTTCTTGGCACCAGGATTCCTCTGCGCTTGTCAATTTAACACACGATCGAGCAGCACAAAACCGTTGGCCAATTCCACAAACTTTTAACCAAACGAAATGCTCCAGTGATGCTCCTGACATCAGAAAGTTAACGTCGAAATGAGCGGAAAACATCTTGTAAATAGAGTATTCTCACTACGTCAGGTTTTGAATGCGCTGATGACGAATGTGCTGAATCAAGTCACTTTGGAAATCGGAAATATCAGCCTTATCTATATACTGATTCTTCTTTCATGCCTCTCAGGGTCTGCAGAGCCTCTCGAATATGCTAACCACGTAAGGTAGTTGTTTTACGGAAGCATACAATCCATAAGGAACATCGCTGCTAGTTGCCGGTGTAGAGCCTTCCCAGCAAGTTCTCCCAACTTCCTTCAAAAATATGTGAAAGATTGAAAAAGTCTCTGCTTTTTGCGAAGTGATTAACCAGACCGAAGCTGAGAACGCATGTCGACACTTTTGATTAGCATATACTAGAACTTAGTTGACAAGTATTACCAAACCTCGCTGTAAAGTGCGTTGAGCTGATAAATTGGTAATATTAACACTTTTCCCAAAGCGATAACCACATACGTAGTTAGGTGTATAACCGTCGCTGGGAAATTATTACTGTTGATGTGTATCGGTGGTGCGTCCGCATCTTCTACAAAACTCATCTTTACGCATAACAGCTGGTAATAAATAGACGATAATTAACTGTAATGCGCTTCAGTTAACAGCCAGATACACCATCGTGGTGCGCCTGCCATATATGTCGCATATATGAAGCGATGGCTCCCCAAACCATGCAAAAAAGAGAACTTAAAGTCCACTTGTGCAAAGAAAGGAATAATATACATATAAGAGTAATAATAACGAAAGACTAATAATATACATATATCGCATTCCTGGAATAAAGTTAATGAAGGATAAAATGCAAGGTACCGACATATCCATATGGGGTTGCGCCTACGTGTTCGACTTCAACTCAGACTTCGTTTAATGTGCCAAGTCAGTGTTTTTATCTTCCCAGGTAAGTCCGGTACCACTTTATCGACTCCGGAGAGAAAGGCTTGGTTTGAACTTGGGTGGATTCGAACCTTCAATCGATTCTAGCCACAGTGAGACCTTTTACGATATTATAGGTGTGCATTTACAAAAAGTATTGCTGGAATACTCTATATAAATGCATACCTTCTATATTGCTAATAATAATAATATATATATATATATATAATATTGCTTGCTTGCTCTACAAGTAAGTCTCTCCTTCATTTTCCACGGAATCCACTTTTCAACATCTGTTACGTTGCCAGCTTTATGTTTTTGTACTCTCCTAGAAGCGAATTTCATCGGGTCGTCGCATTGAAAACGTGAGCAATATTTGTTAGACGGGCGACGCTTAGTGTTCACAGGAAGTCTGCGAACACTAGTCTCGAGTACTACAATACTTCCATGCGAAAAGTAGCTTTTAGTTGGTGTCCAGGATCATAGTGCTGTTGGTAGGGTTTGGTCTAAATACCTCTAAAAGAAAGCGAGCTATGAAGTGACCAGACGTACGGACGGAGAAACAAGAATACTTCATATTTTTGTCATATATATAAACAATTGGAGGCATTTGGATTCGTTAAACGCTTTGAAAGATGGTGTATCTACAAAAAAAAGAACTTCTTACTAACTTGTACGCATGACCAGAGTCAAACTTGTGTTGAGATTTTTCTAACGTGGGACTTGTAAAAGGAGTGTGGGAACAAGGGAGGGTCGTAAGAAGATGTGAAGAGCAGGAAGGGAATGAACAGAACAACGAGGAAATCAGAAGAGGGTATGCACTGTTAAATAAAGTCATATTAAGGGTTGCAGAATTTTGTTCCAATAATCTATTTCATGTTATCACTCAAAAGGGCAAGTTTGATGTTATTATTAAGAAAAAAACATCTACAGTACAGCCAACAATAGGAATGAAACTAGTGCAAAACAATCTCCACGAGTTGCCGAATAACAACGCTCACAGTAGTTTTCATTTTCAATACTATTTTGCATTGTCGTAGAGACAGATCTTCCCTATATTTGCAATTTTAGAAAAAAAAAACCTTTAAAGTATTTCGAATGTTCTCTTGTCTTGAAACCTCAGCATATTCTGTCTATGTTTTGTGATAGTGTGCGTGCGAGGTTTTTAGATGGAACCCTTTATTTGCCTGACGTTTCGGCTTTTTCGCCGTCGTCAGAGGCCTAAATAGAGGATGATTGGAGCAATGCTACCTTTTTCCCGTCAAGTGCCACACTACCCTAGGTCAGAGATTCGATAATCGTTCAGGGTAGCGAAAACAGGTACCCATCGATTCGA
Organism: Necator americanus; assembly: GCF_031761385.1. Lineage (NCBI taxonomy): Eukaryota > Metazoa > Nematoda > Chromadorea > Rhabditida > Ancylostomatidae > Necator > Necator americanus. The sequence continues at coordinate 24,114,416 of NC_087376.1, forward strand.
TGTGCAATTGAAAATGAGCCTTGGGCCATCATTTTCAATTTCACATCGAATCGATGGGTCAACATTTCGTAGAGTCACAGTAGGCCTCCACAAACTTCGGGACCAGCTTCGAATCAGAGCAAGGAATGAAAGCAACTATCAACAGGCTGCACTTATGAGCAGAAGAGCGTTACTCTCAACACCATTTCCGCGCAACTTCTATGAAGAACCCGAACCAGCTCGCAAAACAGATACAAAATTTTAAATACAATCTGGGGTGTTGTCCGCTTATAACCATCATAGACAACTCACGCTTAACAATCTCACACGCGAGCAATGGTAGGGTCTCAAGGAAATCCGCGCTATGACTACAAGAGGGAATATGCGTCTTTCAGCAAGCGATAAAAGTGAGGAATTCGTAGTCATGTCACAGGCTCTTGATCGGGAAATAACAAATCTTCACTTGCAAGATGAAACGATCTATCGCCGCGTAACAGAGAAAGAATTCTTTGTGCAGTGCAAATGCTTGAATCATGTATGGATGTCAGGAAAATCTGCTGGTCTTGACAAACGATTTGTAAGCCGCCTGAAGCTTGACAAACCGTCCTGCCCTGTGTTCTATAGCCTCATCAAAACGAGTAAGCTGAACCCCGATGAGATGAACTCAACATCAGCGGCAACATTCAAAATCCGACCAGAAATAAGTTGTGTGGGAGGACCAACGGATCGAATTTCGTGGTTCCTTAATAAAATCGTGAGTCAAATTTTGCCTAAAATACCATCTCATTTGTCGAACACGCACCATTTCCTTGAGCGATTACGCAGTGCGAGAGTTGAGGGCAACTGCGTAATAGAGACCTTTGATGTGACCTCACTCTACACGAATGTAAAAACAGTGAGGCGCTACAAGCTCTCTCTCTCTCTGAGATGATAGATTTATATGGTAACAACTTGGAAACATATGGACTTAGTAAATCTCGCATAATAACACTTATCAAAGAATGCCTGAATCGTAATATCTTCAGGTGGTCAGGAAATTATTTCGCACAACTGAGAGGGCTAGCAATGAGTCAACGATTAGCACCAGTACTGGCGATCTGCTTCTTGAGAAGAATCGAAGAACCAGTGCTTTCGCGTAGACCAACAATGTATTGCAGATATATTGACGACTGCTGCATCATAACATCGACACAGTCCTAAATGGACGAGTGTTTCCGAATACTCAACCAATAATCGCAATATATAAGACTCACACGAGAAACCCTAAAAGAAGGATGGCTTCCTTACCTCAACGCACAAATAAGTACTTCAAACGGCATTATTAGATTAAAATGGTATCGCAAAGAAAGTTGCAAGAACATCATATTGCACGCCAAATCTGCACATCCGACTGCAGTAAAACGCGCAGTGATTCGTAATATGTTCAAAACCGCTAGTGAAGTATGCACTGGCAACCAAGAACGACACGAATCACGAAGACTAGCCTTGAAAATGGCATGTGCTAATGGCCATACAGTACGTCCGCATTACCGAAGAACCCGCGGTGTAAATAGCAATGTTTCCAAAATTTCCCTTTGTCTTCCTTTTATCTCTGACAGAGTCAGTGCCGCTGTTCAGCACATCATTATCCAAGCACGATTACAAGATCACGTGATCTTGGTAAATATCCCAAATGCAAACATCAAAAGCCAGCTTGTTAGAAACAGATGATATGATGATAGATAGTATGATAGATACTGCCTCTGTGAAAGATGTGTTATTTGTCCTTACGGAAAAACAGGCGACTGCGCACAAATGGGGGTAATATATGAGATTGAATGCTTGATGTGCAATGCAACTCACATTGGGGAGAACGGTAGGAGTGTTGGAGTGAGGAATAATGAACACATGGCAGGAAAACGACGAAAAAGTTTGCTAACACCACTGGGAAGGCACAGACATGAGGCCCACAACGGAAACGAGTATGATATGAAATGCGTTATACTGGCTCACGAAGCAGAATCATCGACAGGGAAGACTTTGGAGGAGTATTGGATTCTTAAAAGGAACCATTCAATAAATAATAGGAATGAGTGCTTGTCGATAACGAATGAGTTCTTGCTACTTGTACCGCTCTGTGACCTATAACCGCCTGATATTCTGTGTGTAGATCAAATCATCTATATCGGCGCTGGTGATCTACACACGCAGCAATACTCATTCGCTGGTACGTTGAGTGATAAGTGCGTGCTACCAGTCATCCGGTGGAACAACACGTAAGACTATTTTCAATGTAGATGGGTTTCTGTTTTCACTACTCTGAACGATTGTCGAAACAGTGACCCAGGGTAAATAGAGGATGACAATGCTACGTTTATCCCGTCAAGTGCTCAGGTAGTGTGGCACTTGACGGGATAAACGTAGCATTGTCATCCTCTATTTAGGTCTCTGAAGATGTCGAAAAAGCCGAAAGGCCAGGCAAATAAAGGGTTCCATCTAAAAACCTCGCAGGCAGACTATCACAAAACCTATAAAGTATCATTCTCAATAGTTTTATTTCGTTTTGCAAAAATCAAGATTCCGTCAAGGATCGAACTCTTGAACATTCTGAATTTTGTACAACATAATAGGTCTGTTCAAAAACAAAAACAGCAAAAAAACTATTTTTTTCATTGTATCCGCTGTCGCTCAGATACGTGTATGTCTTGTTGTTATTTATCACTCACTCATTTCACGGACAGATGCTGCGGAGTGATCCTTCCCGTTCATCCTTTCCATTGAGGTGAGATCATGCGAAGAACAGTAGTGGGTTACTATACCATCGTTCTAACGAGATCTGGATACCGTTTAGTCTATTTAGACTATGACGACGATCTAGTGATGTTGGCTTCAAACAGATCGCAACTGCAACATGTCAATCTTGCATCAACTAGCGGCAGGTTCATCATGGTTATCGAGCTGCAGTCAATAGACTGCGCTTCCACTTCGGTGTAAGGTGTAGGGTGTAGGAGTAAGCATGTGTGGGTCTCATCAAGACTTTCAAGTAAAAAATAGTAGGGTGATCGAGCAACAGATTGAACTTTGGAGCTTTGCCAACTGGGCAGGATGTCGGAAAAACTGCTACGAAAAGAATCTTTAGTAAAGATGCGCTGAGGCCGTTCCGATCATCAACTTCTTGACGAAGTGCTAATGTTCGTGCTTGGTGTTTTTTCTCCAACAAATTTAATCTTGTCTGTGGACTACTCGTAATATCATATCAGTGGACGGGTGGGAGGAAACATGAGACACACCGTCTAAGGTGACTTTGAAGTTTTTATGCGTGAAGGGGAGTCTGCATAGACCGGATCTTTGCAACTTCAGGCCAAACATATCCGATGGGAAAAGATACGTGGAAAGGAAGGTAATGGAACGGTAGATGACTCGTGGATAACATGAGCATCTTTCTCTGTAGAGTCCTATCTTCTAAAGTAACTGCAAATCATCTTTTTTATGTTATATTACAAGGAGACCGTCCAAGTGTGCAAGTTTCCTCAAGGATATCCTCATACCTGAACAAGAATCATATCCTATGCGTGAAAAATACCTGAAAAAAATCATCCGTCTCTTCCTCCAGAGCAATCACATGGAACCGTCATAGCTTCTTCGGCCAAATCTTAAGGAAGCCATCAAATCACCTTTCCACGTGGCCTCAGTATCCTTCCAGCCCAAAGCTGGAAAAAAGCCACCTGGTCGAAAATGGAAGATCTGGATGAGAATTGTGAGACAAAATCTGGAGACAATTATCGTCAATCGAAAGTTAAGGCAACATGTCTTACAGAATAAGGAACAACGACTAATCGATTGATTCTATGCGAATTTGCGACGAACGTCGAACAAGATGGGCTTAACTATGTTCAAGAACGACACAGCGAAGGCACTAATGAAATACCACAAAAGACTACAAAATGCCGCTGATTAAGTTAGTTACGCTATATGCTAACTATATGTACCTTCGGGGCGGATACGACGCATTATACTGCAAGTGATGGGCTTTGCACGCCAGCTGATCGGTACCGTAATCTTTCCTTTCAGAGGCGGAACTTCCTGACGGTGGTAAGCAGAGCAACCTCGCGGCTGGGCTCATAAAAGCCCACGCCTAGAGCAAATTGAGGGGACCCTAGCCGTTCGACACCGCCCGATCAAGGACATATGGGACGACGCTGCCGATGCCAAGGACCGCGACGCCGGCCAGTGCCTCACGAGGATGCTTCAGATGTTAGCGACACATAGACTAGAGATAAGGCTAGCTTCATTCACGGGTCGAAAGCTGCTTCCACTGTGCGACGTTTACTATACTTTTTTCGATTCTGCGACTGCATTTCTCATTTCAACTTGGCTTCCTCGGATATTTTATTCTTCTCCTTTGGTAGGGAGTCATGCGGAAATGCTTTGTTCGAAATGGTGACAAAGTCAGATGTACTTCACGGTTCTGCGTAAATTTGCCAACTTCAATTGCACTTACACTTTTTATCGCCGTTTTTTCCATCTACTAGTGAATGTCATTGCGCCCTTATTTCTGGACTCTCTATCATACTTTTTTCTCTTAGTAACTTTACCTTACGTGTCGTAGATCCTCTTAGACTAATGCTTAGGTCTCAGGGCTCGAATGATACAGTTATTTACTTCCAGAAATAACGGCGCTAGTAAGTGCCAACTACATATCACCCGAAACCGTTCTCCTACCCAATTTAGGAGTGATTTCTAATCCAAAAATTGGATTTATATCCTTGATGTTCAATTGAGTCGAGAGGTTCTTCGGTTTCTTGTTGTTATAGAAGAAAGGTTTTAGAAAATCAATAAATCTAAAAAGTCCAAAAAATCTATTTATGGCAGCAGTTCAAGAATCAGAATCCAAAAATAACAGGGTTGCTCCTCTGCCCTTCTAAAGAGCAGGAACAAAGACGTGTAACCCTAGAGAGAACTGACTGGGTGTTTTCTGAAATGGCTGTTCACCAATCTTTTAAGCGGACTGAACAAGTACGATTAAGAAAAGAAAAAAAAGAGATTTGTCTATATTTCAAACGACCAAGTTGTGAAAACTGAAATTTTTAGGAAGGAAACTGCAAAATCCTTTACCAGTGCGATTATTTCTAGAGAAGGAAATCTTTATTCTCAATAATAATAGATCTGTCTGTGAGGCAGAAATTTATGTAGTATTCTTCATGTTTTATATCTTTACTCAGGTCTAGCGAAGCGAAACAGTAAGTAGCAGTTTCAGCAGTTCCCCTTTTAAGACACCCTTTTTTAAAGAAGGCATTGTTACATAATCCAACACTTCCCAAAGAAATGTGCTTAGTGTAAAACGAAAGCAGAACAGAAAAAGTGCTCAACACTTGAAGAAAGCCGGAGCTCATTTTCGCAGTTTTTTTTTTGTTAAGACAAATAGACACTTGCTTCTATCATATCATTTTCATCTTCTATCAGTTGAATTATTCACCTCTCCTGTGTCCTTTACTCTGCGAGAGAGCTCCTGAACGCCAAAGAGAGATGTATTGGAATGTCGAAATAAACACATTGAAGAGACGATTTACCTCTGGTGGAAGTACCTTCACGCTATGCAGCAAGGGAAGAAGACGAGAAATAGGAAAATAGTACAGCGATAAAATAGTTGCGGTGAATACATATAGTATACAAAAAAGGCTTTTTGTACTACGGAAATATCGGCATTTCATATCCTATAAGATGATGAGTACTAGAGCAGCGTTCAAAAAGTTTCAGTTGCAAAAAACTGGTGAGGATTAGTGGAACTCCGGAGTACTTTTTTCCACAACGTCTAACAATTCAGAGCATAACGGCAGAAGAGCAGCGAAAGCGGAAGGTGCCGACTTTTAAGCTTCAGCTCGATTACGTTCTGACGAAGATCATACATTTGTCAGATATTCGGAAATCTAGAGCTGTCTGGGACGTCGCATTCGATTCAAACCAGCGCCCAGTTCTTCTCAGCTTTATGGTATGGTTCCACAAAAGGTATTGGGGAGCTCAACATCAACCGAAGCTCGACTTGGCAGGTCTGAAAAACGAAGGATGCAGAAAGAAGTTCCGCCCATGAGTGTCCATCGATGTTGGATTACGGGCCAAAAAGAAAGTGGCTGACTTTTTCACTGAATGCAATCAGGACGCTGTAAAGAAAACGCTAGCGGTTTTAGCACCGAGGAAGACGTTCGCCTTTGCATCTACGGAGACAATATCCATGTACAATTCCGTATGTGTTGCCCGCAATACTGGTAACTTCAGCCCGGAGAAGGGTCTGAGAAAGAGGTTGCGTCGTCAGCTGAAACGTGTTCGTGAGAACGAATGGACGTCAAGAGCGAAGGAGTTTGAGAAGGCGTGGGAGGACAAGAACCCGAGAAAAGCCTATACTCTGCTAATGCAGTATAGCTGCAAGATGAAGAGGAGTTCGCCTGTCCTGAACACAGCCAATGGAGATGCTGTCGGGGAGACAAACTTGCCCATCTGGAGGAAGCATTTTAACACTTTACTGAACCGACAAGCGCCGTTTATCCCTGCACTCGTGCACGCCCAAGGACAGATATACCATGGAATAGCGCAGAAATGCTAAAATCTCCTCCTCCTTCTGGGATTCGTGAGATGACGAAGATCATCCGTTCAATATGGATTGACGAACGTACTCCTGACTCGTGGAGACACGCTATTATAATTCTCTCCACAAGAACCTATCCGTCACGGAACCCAGTAATTACCTAGGAATATCATTGCTGCGTATAATGTACAAGGTTTTGGAGCGGATCATCCTAGATCGACTAATCCGACATCGCGAAGAAACCACCCGTGACGAACAAGCCGGCTTTCGCCCTGGTCGATCGACGATTGATCAGGTGTTTATTGTGAGAAGAGTGATTGAAGTGTGGCAGCGGTATTCGAAGCTTCTACAGTTAGCATTTTTGGACTTCGGAGCCGTTTTCAACTCTCATCACCGAAGCCGTCTTCTCAATGCGTTTCGACCGATAGAGTTCGAGGAAACTTCGCACGCCTAATAAACGACATGAATAGAAGAACAGCTGCTGAAATCCGAACACCAGCTGGATGTACTACACCGTTCGAGGTGGAAACTGGAGTGAACCAAAGAGTCGTGGCGGGACCTTTTCTATTCAACTTTGCCGTAGATGACATAATGCCGAGAACAGCTGAGCAGTGTTCCGCCAGTGTCATTTTAGCACCTTCTGCACTTCCCTTGGTGGACCTCGAGAATGCCGATGTGGTAATATTCGCTTCTAGAAGCGCGAAGTTACAACATTTGTTATTCTTGTATTGAGAATAGCTGCAGCCTACGCACTGCGACTTCTCCTTAATAAATATAAACAGATGTTCGTCTCCTCGAGATCCTCAACAGAAATCAGGGTGAACGGACAACCTATCGAACTCGTGGATGAGTTCTGTTACTTAGGTTGTATGCTGAAAACGATGGCAACAAGAAGAGGCATATTCAGCAAAGATGCGCTAAAGCTAATTCGACATTTAATTAGTTGACCAATTGCATGTGGTCGACCCCTGTCGCCAACGAACTCAAGCTGCAAGTTTACCTCTCCACAATTTGCCCTATCATGATGGACGGATCGGGAAATTGGGCTTCGCCATCGACAGTGATGGGAAAGGCTGACTGCACTGGAGATAAAGCTGTTTAGGCGATTGTTAGGCTACTTTTGGTCGTTGGTATGCCATAATTAAGAACTTTACTCGGACGTGGACATGGTGTACCTACGGATGACACGTAGGAAACGTCAACATCTTGCCCGACCTTCTGAAGTGGTCATGGAAAACCGCCTTCATTTCGTTGGTCATGTTATGAGGGGACCTTCTGATCGTCTTGTCCAAATAGTCCTGAGGATGCTTCCAGATCCTATTTGCAAAAGCCCTCCTGGTCGTAAAAGAAAGTTCTGAACGGAGTTGGTGAAGGAAGATCTGAGGACACTTGGCGTTGACAAGCAGTTCAGTCGAAATCGTGAAATCCCGCCGCTTGTGAAATAGGGACGGATGGGTAGATTCTATACGAACTCTAGCTGAAGATGGAACAGGATGGGCTCGGATATGTTCAAGGACGACACACTTCGGCGAAGATGTCGATAGCTACGTTAGGCCGTAACATCTGCCCACCGATTAAGTCAAGTAAGTCAAACGGTACACGGTGTGATGGCGCGAAGGATTTATACGGATCCTTCTTTATGCCCTATTAGTAAAGCGATAAGGCTGTTGCTTCAGAGTACAGGTGGTTCAGTGGTAGTAGTATAATACTTTATTGATAGACGAAGAGGTTATTGATAGGCGAAGAAGTTATTGATACGAGAAGACGATATCGATAGGCGAAGACGATATTGATAGGCAAAAGCGATATTGATAGGCGAAGAAGTTATTGATAGGCGAAAGCGATGTGCTCACTGGGAGCCATGAAACACAGGAATGCCGTTGTGGGCGGTCGTTAACAAAATAAGCATAATGAGCAATCGTAGAATAAACAAACTTCGTGGGCGGTCATCTTGATAAGATGACCGTCAAAATATAACTCTTTACAATGCCGAATGTTTGTATAATGGATATATGATACAGCGCCAAAAATATAGCATAACAACGCAGAATTCGGGTCCTGATACAAATGTCAGGACACACGGGCACAGCAGAAAAATTAGACTTGAGGATTGCAGCAAATATCCATTTAATAGTACATAAAAAGTTATTCAACAAAAAAGGAGAGCAAAAGATGACACCCGACCTGCGAAAATAGTAATTCATGTGTCGGTCACAGTAGTGAAATAATAAATGATTTGATGAAGTCAGAATGGAAGCTATCTTCTTACGTTGTTCCTGGTGAGAGGAAAAACCTGCGAGAAAGGTATTCACGTGGTGTCTGACTGGCTTGATTAAGACATGCGCGCAAAAGCGCCCAAAGTAATAGGTGAAGTAAAAAGTTCTGAGCGTTTTTCCGCTTTATTTCGATGATGAAATTGACGTAGTTAGAACTAACCGATTTAGATCAAATATAATCAGATATCTCTTGCTCGATAACTTTTGCCATTTTGATGTCAGGTCCGCAATTGAAGAAGTACTCGTCCTTGTTGGCAAGAAACTTGACCACTTTATTTTTACAAGGCTCTCTTGAGGTCAGTTTTGTACCATCAAGAAAATTCTACAAACGCTTGAAAGGGTGATACTTGCTTGGTGCCAGGTCTGAACTATACGACAGGTGCGGTAAAAGCCTCCATCCAAACCCTAGAAGCTTCTGACGCGTCGTTAAAATGTGCACGATCTGGCGTTATCTTTATGGGACACAACTTTTCCTATTGACCGAATCTGGCCGCTTCTGGTAGCATAAGTGCGATAGGGAGGAGCCTGACCCTCCTCAGGTGAAGGAGGTCTAGCTCATGGAGTGCAGCTCAAGTGATGAGGATCCCTTCACCAACGGTCCAGAAATGAAGAGCTCTTCTCGCCAACAGTCCAAAAGTTGAAAGTGTTGGACACTACGGCTCACATGTATGTCTGGTAGATCGTCTGCTGCAACCTAGTCAGTTTTTAGCTCCGAGCTCTTAGATAGCAGAGGTCCGAATTGGGTGTATGGCCGATGGGAGGAGCTCATAGTGAATGATTCCTTTTCAATCCCACCAAACACACAGAAGAACCTTCTGGGCGGTTTCTCCGGGCTTGGCGATCGTTTAGGCCACCAAACTGAGGTTGAACCACGATCTTTTCACTTTTTGTTCTCATTTTCCCGTTTTGCTCCAATTTTCATCGCCAGTCACCAGCCGCTTCAAAAATGGGTCGATTTCGTTAAGTTTCAGCATAGAATCGCAAGCATGAATTCGGTCCCAAAAGTTCTTTTGCGTCAGTTCGTGTCATTTGTCATTTCACCACAGACAAGACTGATAAAGAACTTTTCTTGAAGCGTAATGTCACTTTGAAATCCCTGTGTGGTATGACCCGTTAAGATGTTTACATCGTTAGATATGGCTCACTAAGACATCTAGCGAACACGCTCAAAATTTTTTATTTCACATAATAGTATATATATATATATATATATATATATATAAAGGAGTAATAAAGGTTTAATTACATGGCGTTTTACACCTTCGACTTGTCGCTACGTAGGACCATGACTTTTTTTGCCTTTTATTTCTCATTGAAAGCCCACTCTCTAAAATTTCCTCTCACAGTTCAATTTGCTAACAAAAGAAATCGCTGATGGTAACTGCCCTCATACGTAATTTGGGTTAGTAGACTTTTGTCGCGGAATTTGTAAAGAACATGTCGACATGAGTCAAAAAGTCCTCCCTACTTGAAACCTATTGGTACAACTTTCGCCTGCAATCGATTGCGATATTATAGTGCAAAAAATGGTCTAATTGCAAATGTCAGTTTTTAATCTATGGCGAACTTCCCTTTCTTTTCCACTTTCGTAAGTTTTTCCTGTCATCTGAATCACCTATGCTTCCTTTGTTCGTCGATTTGGGCGAGCCCGTGTCTCTAATACTTCCATTTGTCCAAATAGCGAGCAAGAGTTGTACGGTGGCTTCTGTTCTTGCGAAGTGCTCGAAAACCATTACATTTTCTTTGAAAGACGTTGTAGAGAAGTCTGACCATCGGATCAGCGGTCATCCAGCAGTGCGTTTGATATCGCAGGGTATCCATTAGGTCTGTCATTCGCTGTTAGCGCTGAGTTTCCAACGCCAAAGCCAATCACTGTCGTTGAAACGCATCACTTATCCAACCCACCTTATTTTGCTTTCCTGGACACTTGCAGCAACATCTTTGACCTTCAACTGTTGATAGAACCAGGACTGAACTTCGAATCCCCTCTTTCAATTGAGTAAAGCAGGATATCCTTAGCATCGACCATTCAATTCGGCATTCTATGACGCCGATCGCATTTTTCTGCTGCTTGCGAAACATCCAGGTTTCCGAAAAAAAGGTTTTTTTAGGTCAAAGCAGGAAGAACTGTGGTCTTGAATAGGTGAGCACAAAGCCAGATGTTGTCGGTCTTCTTCACAACATCCTCGATGCTCTTACACGCTCCCTAAGCCCCTCGTTTCCTCCTGCCCAGCTCGGGAGTCAAGTCGCTCATCATGTCAATTTCCAGCCCCTAGATATGCGTGGCTGAGGCACTCGGATATATTCTTCCCGTTCAGCGTTAACGCGATATCGGAAACCCATCCGTTCATCATGAACACCCCAACATTCACTGTCATGCCGTCCTACTCCATCTTTCTCATTATGTTCTCAATAGTGGCCGTGCATAGTTTGGTGAGATTATATCACCCTGTAAGGTTCCTCTCTTCAAGTCGATGATAATGTTCTTGAAGAATAGCGGACGTTCCGGTAGTCAACAACAGCTGGTACTGTACAGCTCTCGAAGTACCCTTCTGCACCGATTAGAGACGCCTTAGTTGTCCAAGGCTTTCATGACCGCTTTCATCTCAACTGAATCGAATGCATTCTTTAAGTCAATTAAAGGGAGATATGGCGGTATCTTGTATTCTAGCGATATTTATATGAGTTTTGAAACGGTGAGTATTTGGTCATTTTTTCTTGTTTTCCTGGCCAAGTTCATGCTGAACCCTTTTCGAAAACGTGATTATTCCCATGGCTTCGTTTAATGTTCTTTCAATCCTAGTTAGGGTTACCTTTGTGAAGGGCCTGTAGGTGAAAGCCAATGAGCAGATTGAGGGAGGCAAGGTATGGTAATCTGATTGTTGTCTGTTTGTGGTAACCTTGCTTATGGTAAATTCTGTTATATGGGAATTTACCGAGATAGCTTAAAAGATGCCGTCGGTCACCACACTAACAAATTCCGACCCAAATGGATCAAATAGAGAAAGCGCGGAATGTTTGGTAACAACACACCATTTCGTTGACCTGAACTGTCGGACATTGTCGACCTGAGGGTGTGTGGGTCGCTCGGTCTCGATAGACAGTTCGCGCGATACACCAAATCTCGCAAGCTATGGGACAAAGAAGAGTGGTTGGAATATGTACGAGCTCTTGCGGTAGAGCTATGTTCGGGGATGGCGCGGCACGGCGAAGATGCGGTATCCGCATCACGTTATAACACCAGCCCACCGATTGAGACAACTAAGTCAATAGCAGATTGGGCGATAGTTATGTCATGTGGACCCTTCTTATACAACAGCATGGTCCTGCTTGTCTTCTATTCCTTGGAACCTTGTATTCAAGCAGATAATGAGAGAAGAGCCTTGCTAGTATATTGAAGAGGAGTAGAGGTAAGTTCTTCAGATGTTCAGACTTGATTTTTTCGGGACCGGGTGAGGTATGATTCCTCAGCGACATGATAGCATGAAGGACTTCAGAAAGGAGGACTTCTAGGATGGCGTGTATATCTTCCCTCAGAGGAAGCGAATGGATGAGACGGTCGAAGCGATGTGAGTAAACGTCGTGAGTGACCCCTCCCCCTCGATGCTGTTTGTTAAGTTCCGGCAAGGCTAGCGAATGCTCTTACCCGCCTCTACCGCTCCCGCCGGCTGCTCTTCCCTCTTTAAGGTCTCTTCTACCGCTTCTCTACAAAGCCTCTTGAGTTCGGGCGTGAGTTCGAGGTTGCCTGCAGCTCGTCCAGCTTCAAGCAGCCGTACTACCTCGAGAGCTTTCTGAGACAGGTGTATCTTGATGGCTTTAAAATTCTTCGCTTTTCTCGTACAGTCACGAGGATGTTCTACAAGCGCATCATATTCGCCGTCGATGAGGTAGATTGCGGCATCATTCCAAAAGCCTGCTAACCAAGCGTAGAGGTCCCAGTCGGTGGTGGTCCTGGGACTTCGTTCTCTAAATTTTGCAGCCTTTTCTCCTTTCCGTGTGAAAAACAATCTTCCTCAAAGAAGACGGTTGTCCGAAGACGGTTTCGTGTAGAACATTGGTACAACAGCGACATCCGTCAGGCCAAATTTTTTGGTGGCAATGATGTGTTCTATTTCGTTTTGGTGCCCATCATCGCGTCCCATGTCCAGCTTATAGAGGAGAAATTCCGCGGAAGTTGCGAGTTGTCCTGTAATCTCTTAGTCGTCACGATAAACTCGGAAAGGCTCTCCCCCTGCTCATTCCATTGAAGGTCGCGGGTTCCGATGTGAAGATCTTCAGGCGTTCCTCTCGGGCCAATTTTGGGGTTGAAATCACTAACAATGACCTTGTAGAAAGTATGATCTTTTCTGCGAAAGTTCTCTAGTTCAACAAGAAGACTTCGACTTCATCGTAACTAAAATCATAATCGTAGAACAGCTTGGAGCTTATCATGCGCGTGATTCTTCTCTGCATCGACACTTCGAAGATGTCCCCAGCACCGTTTTAACACGACTGATAACAACACTACCCAGGATGGATTGAGTGCATCTAGGTGAACGGAAAAGCATGCAATCGTATACGTGATTCTATTCATGCACGATTACACGAGAAATGAGAAGAACCACCAAAATAGAAGAGAGGGTTAGTACAAGAATACCGTTGCCAAGGACAAAACGAGGATTCATGCGGAGGGATTTTAAAAAAAAAGTGAAGAAATTGGCGACCAGCGAACGCGTATCAAACAGAACAGCAAGTGTATGGAATCGTTTTGGAGACCTTCACGAACTATTAAGTCATGACGTAAAAATGCAGGAAATTTCCCAATTTTCTCAACTTCTGCCAACCGTAACGCTCAGCGGGGCCCAAGAGTTGTCCCGTTGTTGTTGAGCAGCAACTAAGGCTAGTGATAGTGAAGTAGCACAAAGAACTAAATATGATTGATGTCTGACTAAACAGGTACCACGGTTGCGCAGAACAAGCTAGTTACCACCGCCTACTAAAGAACATATTTTTACTGGGGATTTGTGTGAAACATGTTGCAATATATGCAAGACACCAAGGCTACGCTTAGACAATTGACATATCACAATGATTGCTAATCATTAATTAGCATCTTTCCCATGATTACGTGATCTTTTTCAGCTGTAGCTGCTATCGCGCTCCTGCTGCAACCGTCGCACTACGCACGCTGATGGAATGGGTGTCAACTCCATCCCGATTATGTTCTTTAGGGATTTTACTGCGAGATCCGGAAATTTTCTGATTTTGAGACATTATTGGGGTCGTGTTGTTAGGGTGTGATATCTACTCAGCACTCAGGATCCTCGCTGTATCCATAAGACCAGTTATTTGTTTCAAAGCATTCTTTTGCTAAACACATAGTCGAGAAGTTTCGATTGAGTAGAATGGTTTGTAGACCTGTGTGTCGGGCTTCTTATGCTTCACAGACAAGCCCTATTAGTTCTGTGCCTGATTTGCCTTATTCTACAAAGTACGGATCGATCGATACACGATGCTTGCAGGAAATGGGTAACATCCTGAGGAGACGAAAGAAAGTGCTCATTGAAGAGTTGGAGACGCTTTCTCAACAGATGAAGGTTTTTCGCGATGATATTGAAAAGACTGCTGAGGTATATCCTTTTTCATCGAGAATATCAACACAGACATAGTCGGGTCGAAACTATGCATGCGATAGTCGGACCCGGTGCCCCGACCCTCTTCACCTAAGTTGCACCCCACGAGATAGGCCCCCCCAGTGGTGGAACTCTCGCGTGATCCAGTCGGACTACGCAGGTGAATGAGGTATCACCGCGCCACCTGGAAGCCCGTACAGTTGCAACAGAAGTTTCGACCCGATTGCAGAATAATAGAGGCACTGTATTTAGTCCTGAGATGCCACACTATCCACTCACCTGCTAATAACGTTGCTCGTGTCCTAATTTTGAAACGATAATCTAGTCCAACCTACCGCTCAGTGTTGCCTAAAATGACGCAGTCATGGAGTCATGGGTTGTAACATCTAAACAAACGTTCTACATATAAATATATGAAGTTCTTTCTAATATAAAAAAAGTAAGTCGGCAACGCTAGCGGATATTGTGTGTCTACATTTCTTCACTTTCTTCTTTCCCTCCGAAAAACGTGATATTACGACTGCAGTACAGAACTAGTTCTGTATTGCAGTTGCTGGAGGCCCTTTGGACCAATGCTAACAAGCCGCGTAATTCAAAATAGGGCAGTGGGTAACCAATTCCTTCGTTTTTTCAAAGAAATAAATTCACAAAAGCTAGAAGATGAATGCTATGCGGTACTTTACGGACTCTAACCATAAAGAACGACGAGAATACCACAATAAGCCGTAATACAGGAAAGAAAGGAGAGTATGACCTTCGAATTCAAAAGTAATTTGAGGATCTAACGATGATTATCTCAGCTATAGTCGGGTTAATACGACATGAAGCACGGGGCATTTGCGTACGCACTCGTAACGGCGCGGTGGAGGCAGCAATTGGAACCGAGGTGGGCCAATCGCAAACTGCAGCGACGTGGTGCCAGCGAGGATTTCAGTACGCCCCTAACTGCTACGCTCCACCTCACCGCCTCGAGAGAAGCCGCGTACGCAATTGCACCGTGCTCCATGTCGTTTTGACCTTACTATAGCTATATAGCTAATGTCCTTCCTTCTTCTTATCTCCAGTTTTCTTTTCCTTATTTTTTCTTGCATTTCCTCTAATTATTATTATTATGTGTTTAATTTGTATTTTCGTTAGTCGTATCTAAACTTACATCCGGCTGCGGGAGGCTCCCCTCTTGGACCAATGCTAACGCACCGCGAAATTCAAAATGGTACACCGAATAACTTGCTGCTTCAGAGGAATAAGCTTAGAGAAAGGTAGAAAGTGTGTGCCTTACGGTGTTTCACGTACTGTTACCTTAAAAGAAACGAGGAGAATATCACAATAAACCTTAATTTAAGAAAGAAACGAAGTATGATCTCCGCTTTTCAAACTGAGTTGGAGATGAAATTGGAAATTATGCTTTTTGATCCTTATCTTGCAGCTGGGAAAGATAACTGGTAACTGGGTAACTGTATAGCTTATATCTTTTCTTCTTCCTCTCCAATTTTCTTCTCGTTGTTCCATTCGTTCTTGCATTGGCCTCCTTATTTATTACTATCACTTATTAAATTTGAGTTTTCATTCTCAATCTCGTCTATTACATCCTTGTTTTACTTGATTATTTTTCTTTTCATTCTATTTTTTAAAGGGCGGAGTTCTTTCAACATAATTAAGTTCACCGCCGCTTTCATTTGATTCCCACTCTACCAAGTATTGACACAGTACCTGGACACCCGCTTTTAACCTCGCTACTGTTTTACCTTCAGTAACAAGAGAAGAAACGACGTTATGTTACATTATGTAATAGCATCACCAGAACCGAAGTGCCTCAGTAGCTCTGATTTGGTTGTAAGTTTTTTTGAGCAGAGGTTTAAGGTTGTGATGTTGTGAAATTCGGTAACATAAATGAGTAATCATGTTTTCGCACAGACTAAAAACGGAAATTAAATCAGACTTTTAAATTCAGTGTTCGAAAAAGCATTCGTTGTCGGCAAATTTCGCACGTTTACTTCTCATAAAAATTGCTAAGCCTAACTTTGAATATGAGGAGAGTTTGATTCCCCTTTCTGTCTCCAAAATTGGTTGAATAGCAGCAGAAAACTGCTCTTCCAAAGATAAAAAAAAACCTTGGAAGCAAGTCCAGAGACACCAAAAATAAAGTCGATTGGAAATATTTACATGTTGAAACTTCAAGTAAAGTCTGAAAACGCTTCCTAGGTTTTGTCATGGACCTCACTGGCTTTCTTTCGTACTTTTTTCATTATCTCGTATCAATGTTGGAGCTGTATCATCCCGGATTTGTTTTGTAGAAAAAGTACTTTCTCCAGTTAGAAAGATACTGGAAAAGATTCTTTACTTTCAATTGAGAAACCACTACTATTTTTTCTATGCAAATTGTATTCCTTTACCTTCGATGTTCTTGTCATATATTAATGTGATTTAAGTGCCGATTATCATCCAGTACGCATTCTCTAGCTAGGAACA
The DNA here is from genome assembly GCF_031761385.1 of Necator americanus. NCBI lineage: Eukaryota > Metazoa > Nematoda > Chromadorea > Rhabditida > Ancylostomatidae > Necator > Necator americanus. The sequence goes on from NC_087376.1 coordinate 24,131,311, forward strand.
AAGTAAGCAGCGCAATTACATGCTGGAAAGTTAAGACAGAAAAAAGGAGAGCAACGTTAAGAAGAGTGAAAAATAGGAAGAAAAACAAGAATCGATGTAAGAACAGTAAGACAGACGAAAGTGAAACAAACATGCATGAAGTAAACGAGTGGTACAAGGTATCACTGGTTTACTGAGGGCGGTCGTTAGGTACCCGGAACCGGATAAGTGCCTGCAAAAGAAGCTGTCGGTAGGCCGGAGCAGGCATACCTTAGTCCACCTATGATCACTAAGCCACGCCCATCCATCACCACGTCACTGAGATCATGTGGCGTGTTTGTATTGCAATTAAGTGATAGAGTTGACTTCTAGGAAGGTTCAAAGAACGAAAAGGTACCAACGTAGTAAAGGGAAAAAGACGTAGAAAATGAAAATGCTAAAAATGAAGAAGGAACGAAGAAGATTTGTGCAAGAAAAAAACAACATCAGAAAAGAAATGAAGCTGAAAATTGAAAACGTTCGAAAACAAAAGTTAAGAGGTGTAGAAACGAGAACCTGGTTTTTGAAATATGAAGATTTGTGGTTGAAAATTTATATAGAAGATATAGATGTATATTTGTATCTATACAGACTATTTAATTCTTGTAAGATACTGCAGTAGTTTGTAAAAGTTTCGATTTGTTTGTTTTACATAAATAAACACTTATTTTCTATTTCTGGGATTTCGTGTGCAATTGTTCGATGTATCTCTATATGTAAGCGAACGATACTCCGTACAGAAGGAATACCAGAGATAACTTGCTCCTGCGAGGCATGTTTCGCACCTCATTAGACGATGAGGGCCAAAGATGGACGAGGTGATGGGCAGGGCGTAAGACGAACTCAACGCAGTGCTCTGCTGACGCTAGTAACTGTTGCGCAGAGCAATTCATGATAGCCGTTGCCAGTCGTTTTTCTTAAGGATAGGTTGCCGCGGAGGCTGCGGGTACCTAACGAGACGTACCCCTCGTTTACTTCATTCATGTTTGGTTGTTTGGACCAGTTAAAAAGAATAAAGGAAGATCATTTTCAACACTTGATTGATTGGGCATTGCTGACGCATTTGCAGCGTATCAGGATTTTGACGTGCGAACTCGCAGCGAAAATGTAGAGTTCGGTTAGTAGATTGAGGAACGCAGCATGCTTCCGGTCATACTTCCCCAATCGCTTTTTTTAAATGAGGATTTCAATTGCAATGCGTCACCATTGTAACACGAATTGCGAGCGGTTGAAGATCAACGATGTCTCTGAACAGTCTGTTCAAGTGAGTCAAATGAATAGGGTGCTGAGGGACCGGAACTTGCACATAGAAGCGCGTTCTAACGTACCTTGTTGGAACTGAAGCGGTTCTAACGCCTTTTTTCTCAGGTTGGAGAAAGATGAGCGGAACCACGCTGCGTTCCGCAATCTACTATCCGAATGCTACACTTTCGCTGTGGCTTCCGCCTTCAAAGGCGGGCGCTTGTAAAGAGACTTACGTTCGTTGCTACCTAAATTGCTGGCTCTGCTTACCTACCACTGATCATACGCTGCATCATCCGCTATTCACAAGATAGTAAATTGTTCTGGAGAATCACATACATCCAATGACTCTTAGCAGCCTACTGATTGGTTTTGCTTGAATAGGCTACTTTAGGGGACCTCATTGAATTTCGGCCGCTCATTTGTGGACGTGCGTGTATACGTGTGAGACGTTCTGCAACGCAACGGAAGTAGGGCGTTTCCCATCCCGTTTAGAAGATTAGAAGGAATGGAGCGTGGCCATGGTCATACTCGCAATCTACAACCCGAACTCTATATTGTCCCACAGAGATCCCTACATCGTCAATTTCGTCCTGCAGTTCCTCAGCTTTTTTTCATTCGATTCTGCACCATTCGACATTCTGGTTGGGTAACTTCAGCAGTCAGGTTACTGAGATTTCATAAGTTCAACTAAGAACATGATTTTATGCAACTTTTGGGCTCTTTAGCTCGCATTGTCTTGCCATTATGTGCGAATGGTTTTCCTGTCATCGTACTGTTAAATCTCCAAATCGTTTGACGTTTATTTTAATTTCCCGCTTCCAATTTCCATAACTCCATAAACCATATTTTCAAGAATGAAAACCATCAACAACTGTGAATCCAGTGTAAGGAGTAAGCGTTAGCGCGGTGGAAGCGGTTCTCGACTCCTAGATTTAACTTTACTCAACTTAGTGTGAACTTCACTTCGGTTGGGAGTAGTCAGGATGAACTTGGGCTCAGCGTAGTAGCCTCAGGGTCACCAGTAAATTGCAATGCGTCCTTGAGCGGGTAGCGTTGAGCCGTCAGTGCCCTCCATGAGAGCTCTAGCCTTGGGCTCTTATGAGCTCAGCCGCGAGGTTGCACCGCCTCCGCAGTCAGAAATCTCCGCCGTTGAGGGAAAATGTAATGACATTGATCGGCTAGTGTGCGAAATCCATCATTTACATCCTCCCCATTACTTCAAGTCTATCCCTTGCATGCATAGAAACAGAGACACCCACCGCATGATATGACATATAAATGCCGTCGAAGACCTGACCCTGCTGGTTACGGGACATTCATGCATCTGTACTCGTCGAGTAACTTGGCAGACTCCAGCGAAGCGTGTAATCTGGTGGTCAGGAAGATGGCCACTTTTTTATTCCTTGGACGGAGACGGCAGCGGACAGTTCGACACCGACCTCGTCGGCTGCACGCTCTAGGCGGCAGTATTGCTCGGTTAAAAGGTGATGTAACAGAGCTGCGCCGGCGTTATGCCTTGACTCAAAAGAGAGCATAGAAGCCCCAGGTACTCTTCTGTTTTTACACTGTTGCGGTGAGAAGATAATAGTGAAACATAAGAGGGACTGCGGAGATGGGGAAGGTTAGCGTGTTTACAAGTAGTGGCCAAGCTTTTGATCGTAGGCCGCTGAAGAGAGCGCCTGCATACGCAACCCAGTTGCGCAATTCGTTGGGGTCGAGGTGGTCCCTATAGGAGCCTAGCAGAGGGGCTGTGACAGCAAATAAAGGAAGAGCGAAAATAAGAGCTGTTGTTACTGAAGCCGGGTCACACAGTTGAGTCGAAGTTCGTCGTGATCTGAAACGAGTATCGTGAGTATCGGTCTCGAAAGTTGAGTAGGGTTTTTGCACTTGCTCCAGCTTCTAACCGCAAACATACCCGACTCTATTCGACTGGTAGCCACGTGGAAAAGAATACCGGATTTAACCAGGGAAAGGTCTTCTTGACTTGGTTCAGCTGCAGTGTTCCCGACGTGGACTATAGAGAGGAAATAATGATAATGGTAAGATGTGGATGCATCGCTATAACCCGAAATTCTCTCTGCCAATGGTTAAACATTTCAAAGACCGGGGTCAGGTATACAAACGCGCAAAAAGACGATCGCCAACCCTCACCTCCAGGGATTCCGAGTGGGAATGATCACATTATTGTTTGAATTTACGGCTCTGACGTTCATTGCAAGCTGCTGACGCTCTCCAAGTCGCATGGAAGGTGATAATCAAGTTCTCTGGGTAAATGCGTGATTTGTTATCCCAATGAATACATCGCTACAGGTCGTGTTGGATCAGCAGGTCTATGACCCGCTCGCATGCACCATTACCCTCGTGATGATGTGGGCCGCTTAGTCTCCCAGGTCCCATTTGAATCTACTTAAACGGCTGCTCGGGCGGTCGCGTAGCACATTGCTGGATTAGCGGGGATGGGGGATTTCGCTTAGCTAAAGCCATGCGTGCGAATTAATTTTGGTTTAAAAGCAAGTATTTGGAACTTGAACAGTGAGAAGGGGGCATGAGCACTTCTGCTGTTTACTGCTACGTAGTACAGCTTCATTAGGCTGTTGTTTCTAGGAATATTTCCTGTACTGTGAGCATAGATATGTATCCAATACCTACTAACATTCGTCCAATGGCTTGCACACAAAATCGTAGGTTACTTTTGGAAAAATGTGTGAAGGTGACACTCTTCTTCTTCCTAGCGTTTGTCCCGCGTTGTTGCAGGGTCCGCTTTTCTGCTTCTTGTCTTCCATTTGGTTCTATCCATTGCATCAGCCGTACACAAACGTGCATCTATCATATCCAGCTTCACACGGTCTAACCAGCGAATCTTTGGCCTCCCACGCGGCCTCACTCCTGGAACGTCGAGCTTCAGAGCGGTTTTGGCAACAGAGTTTTCCTATCGCCGGAAGACGTGATCAAACCATCTCAGTCGCGCCTCCATCTTTTCAGTTATCGGGACGACGCCGATGATGGAGCGTACGGTGTCATTGGATGCTTAGTCTTTTAGCGTTACACCTGTCGTCCACCTCAACATCCGCATCTCCATAGCTCCATAACACTCCTTCCAAGGCTTTCGTCGTTGGCCAGCACTCGCATCTGTAAAGAGCAACAGGACGCACAACCGCCGTGTAGATCTTCGACTTCAGTCGAGCAGAAACTTTCTTGTCGCACAGTACCTCTGTTGCCATTTTCCATTTCATCCATGCCGCATTAACACGTGCTCGTGCTCGACCTTCTTGATCAATGTCGCCTGAAGTCACTTTGGATCCAAGGTACTTGAAACAGTTCACCTTGTTTTCGGTGCCATCGACACGAATTGAACCATCCTCTATCCTTGGTCCGCACTCCATGTACTCAGTTTTTGATGTGTTGAGGCGCAATCCATATTGCTGCAGCTGATCCTTCCAAGACTGTACTTGTTTCTGAAGATCATCTCGAGACTCCGACGCGAGCATGACATCGTCGGCAAAGAGTAGGGTCCACGGATGCTGCTTCTGGATTCCCTTCGTTATGTTCCATGCACAGTATGAACAACAAGGTGAGAGGGATGAACCCTGATGAATCCCTACTTGTACAGGGAATGGCCTGCTTGTTCCAGCAGCACATCGTACAACGCTGGTAGGCTTCGCATAAAGTAGCTTCGTCCACCGCACATATTCTTCTGGTACTCTATGTGACCTCCATAACATCCATAACAGCTCATGTGGGACACGGTCGAAAGCTTTCTCGAGATCGAGAAAAGCAAGATGCACACTGCGGTTCTTCTCTCGATGTTTCTCCAGGAGGATTCGGACAGCATGGATAGCATCTATAGTGCGGCACCGGAATCGTCGTACTACCTCCTCACTTAGCTAGCCTGTAGCCTTGGCCCAAGGACCGGGCTACTAGCCGGACACGGGGCTACTTTGTGGTATGGTTGAACCTGCCGAGACGAAGTCTCGCCACCATAGCTGCCCGACGGCCAGGGCCACCACTGCGCCGCTTTGAGGCGTGAAGTAGGATTTGCAGCGGACACAGCAGCAGTGTGAAGGTGACACTGTTGGTCAGAAAATGACGTAGTGAAATGTGACAGAGTGGGGTTGAGTTTGACAGGAACTTTACTTACCTTCGCAAATTTCAGCCTGCGCAGTCCACTAATCCGTTGATAAGGTGCTTCCTTGCTACATCCAAAAATCATTTGCTCCTAGTCATCCATTCAATCTCGCTCTAAGAGTTACATTTTTTCTTGCGTTTCTTTCTTGTCTGTCTTTTCAAAAATATGTGAACTCGAGTAGTGCATTACTTTTAAAAATAGATACTCAATGGCTGTCTATTCTCCTATGTACAAACATGTTCTTTGCGGTATATAACGATTCGAGGATGAAACAAATTGAATTGAAGAGACGTAGGAAGTTTACAAATATATTGCTCGAGAATTTCTGGGAGAAACTTATTTTAAGTGACCATCACATTGTATCTGGAAAATTTTACGAGAACTGATAAATACATGAATTAGTATTTCAATTCCAACGTTAAACACTAAGCCGTACTATTTATGAAAATTCTTAAAAACTAATAATGAGAATTTAGATTAATGAAAACAGACGTTGAAGAAGGATCTCAGAGGTTCATGAGTTCATGAGTTTTTGTTTAGATTTGAGCAGAAATGCTCAAGGAAACTCCTTAGCATAGCAATTAGTTCAGTTGGTTTTCAGCAAAGGCATCCTTTTTCAACATTTCAGTGAGCAATCATATAAGCTAGGTTATATTGCTGACTATGCTCATATGCTAGCTTTAGAAGGAATTTTTACTTTATAGTACTAGGTTTTTGAATGTAGAGATCTGCTCGGAAGTACAGTAGGAAGGATAACAAAGAATAAAGTAGTTTAGATTCAAAGAAAGCATACAACTGCCTCAGCAGTCAGAAATAGTGGGAACATTCTCTTAAGCGTTGATAGAGCGTGAAAATTTTCTTCTTTCGACAAGTTCTGAACTAATGCTCGCAACCACAGGCTCTCACACGTGTGATGGAGACGCAGGTATAGTCGGATCAAAACGACATGAATCACGAATGTAGTTGCGGTGCATTTGCGTACGCGCTCGAAACGGCATGGTTGAGGTAGCTGTTTGAACCGAAGTGGGACCGTCGAAAACTCCAGCGATGGGTGTTGCCAGCAAGGGTTTCACTACGGTCCTAACCGCTATGCTCTACCGAAGTGCCTCGAGAGAAGCCGCGTGTGCAATTGCGTAAGTGCTTCATGTCGGTATGACTGAACTATACAGCAGAGCTAGCAACGAGTCAGCCTGCCGCGACGCGACCGCCCGCGCAGCCGCTTAAAGGCATCACCCCACGAATCTGGGGTGGTACGGATTTCAGGTGGAGTATGTCGTTTATGGCATAGCAGATTATGGAGAGAGGGGTGATTCCGTCCATTTCTTCCTTCTTGCCGTAAAAAAAAACGGCCCGGAAGATGCGCCGCGTGCAGAAAGCTGGTGCGCTCCAATCGAACTCCTTGTAGAAAATAGCGCGCCGGAACGCTCAAAGCCGTATCTTCCGAGCCGTTTTTTACGGCAATTAGGAAGAAATGAGCGGAATCACAACCTCTCCATAATCTACTGTATACGAATACTCCACCTGAAATCCGTACCACCTCAGATTCGTGGAGTGATGCCTTTAAAGACGTCCGCTCATTAATGCGTGCGTTACTGTGACTGCTGAACTGTCAGATAGAGGAGCGGCATCACAAATAGGCTCGCGAGTAGTATCAGAGAATTGGGCTCACGCTATTTCCTCGGTACTACCGAGCGCTCGAAACCCGTCGTGGATCCATGTGGGACTTCGCTGAGGTACACGTAACCGTTTTTTCTAACGATGCACTCCCTTATCGGCGACCTCCAACGGAGTGGGTTTCTGAAAGGTGGTCAGGGAACATTTGCGACCCAGTCAGTGTCATTGCTGAGCTGATGGAATTTGATTTCTGCTCGATTAGAGCGTCATATGGATGAGGGGAATTGCTACTGGGTATCCTACGAAGACCACGGGAGTTCGCAGAGAGTAAAGCCCAGGACTGCACGCACTAATACTCAGGAACTCGACGATGTCGTCAGACTACGAAGAGTCGTCCGAAAGGCGCACATGCTTGTTTTTAATGCAAGATTCTGCGGCGACTTTCGGGAAGTCCGTAAGGTACTTGATGAAGACATAACTACTAGAGTTCGACGAACCACCCAGGGAAGTTATCTGCATGTAGTTTGAGATAACATATTGTAGGAATTCTTCCAATGGACTCCGTTTCTAGTCGTAATGCTATGTTTCAGCAGTAAGACTGTACTTCAAGATGAATATACTATAGATTTTGCACTCTCTTGTCTATCGGTTTCGACGGTATCACTGACATGATTCAAGGCTAAGCGGATGATTCTCTGGTACCTTACATTGTCCACGTTTTTTCTCTCGTCGTTCTTCGTCGCGTATGCTTGGATTACTCTGAAACGAAAGGATTACCAGGTCCATTTGATTCATATTTTTAACGTTAAAAATTTCCTACCTCTGAATTTTAGGTTCTGTTCTCGGTACTTTCGTTTATCGCTGGCTTAATACTGCTCTGGTTTGGTAGAAGGATTGCAAACGCCTTTTACAACTGGAGAATATCCCGAAAACGCCAGGTGCTTAGTTCTTTATTTGTTATGTTTCCTTTCCAACTTGATTTGTCTTGTGAACTTTAATGTTTTCTTCTACTCATTGTTGTGAAACAGACACATAAAGCCAGACGGCGTTATCAATGCCTAGGCAGGCCAAGAATTGGTAGGATCAGGGTGCGCTCTTGTAGTCTTCCACTTTGTGATTGTGCTAGAGATCTTTTTCACTTGTTTTTTTTTTGGATTTTTAATTTCCTGACAAATTTGTCTGACGTTAATCAGTCCGCTTGGGATGTGCCACCATGTTCACTTCAACTCAGAATCGTTCGAGGTTTACGAACGTGTAACTATAGCCTATACAATAACTTGCGAGGGCTAGCCGATGTGTCAAGTCAGTGTTTTTATCCTCCCAGACAAGACTGGTACAAATTTATCGACCCCGGAGGTAGGAAAGGCTTGGTGAGCACTAGGGCGGAATCTAACCTACGATCGATCGTGCAGGTAACGGGACCTCTAACCGGTACACTACACCCACCCTATATAGAAATTTCCTGAAAGAAGAAACTAATTCATTCCACCTTCTGTTTGTTCGTGAGACCAAGGTTTCTCTTCAAGAATACCACAGTTCCTGAAGTAAAAAAAAACAACTAGGCACAGATAAACAGTTAGTAGTGAACGAGGCGGAGTACTTTTTATCACCCCGAGATGGATGTTAAAGGTATCACCACGAATCTAGAGTGGTACGGGTTCCAGGGGGTAATGCCTACATGAGGTCGTGGATTGTGATGAAGAGGGTGATTTCATTTCATCTCTCCCTGTACCAGTGTAAACGGACTTTTTTATTGTTGTTCTTTCTTATGATGGCTTCTCTTGCAATGTGCAACCATTGCACCCCACCCCTCTCCTGGCGGGAGGGCGCAAGGGTGGCGCGCTTCAATAGAGGACGTCGTAAGAAATAGTGTTCCGGGGTCGTCCGTTTACACTGATGCAGGGTAAAATGAACGGAATCATTCTCTTCCCCACAACCTACGACCCCGGATAGGCATTGCCCACGTGAAACCCGTACCACCGCAGATTCGTGGGGTGATGCCTTTGAGTGCATGTAAAGAGAGTCCCGGCGGAATTTCGAGCATGCCTCGGTCATGCTTCATCAGAGCAATTAGCGATGGTGCGTATCCTAAAGAGATTCACTTTCGTTGACACCTAAATAGCTGACTCTGCTTACCTACCGCTAAGCATGCGCTGCATCATCGGCTAGGATGTAATTCACTAAAAATATGAGATGTGAAATATGAGATAAGGATGTACGTAATAGCTTCAAATTACGTATATAAAAATTTTCGTTAAAACGGAACATTGCAGCTTTCAAAAGTAAGGGTAATGAGAATTGTCGTTATCCTGTAACTCCCAAGATTTTTTGTAGCCTAATTTATTTCCGGACAGAGGGACCTTCTGTATCCCTGACTTCTTGGAACTTGCAAGAAGAAAAAGAGTTCAAATTTGATAAGATTTTCATACTTTCTGAAGGTAATATAAAGACAGACTCACTCCCTTTCTTTGTTAGAGCACCATACAAAATACCATGTACTTCTATCAAACTCTATTATTCTTTGACTTATTCGATACTTTCGACAGCTCATACCACTCTTCTTTACACATTTCCTTGTAACTGCGCAGTTTTCTGCGTCTCTGTTGCTAGAAGAACATCTAAGACGGTTGTGTGCGTCTTCATGAACGATTGGAGCGTGAACTCGTCGAGTGTTCGACTACGGAGAGGGAGGTGATTCCGTTCATTTCTTCCTAATTGCCGTAAAAAACGGCTCGGAAGATACGTTTTTTTTTGCCGTACGGCTTGGAAGATACGTTTTTTTTTGCCGTACGGCTCGGAAGATACGTTTTTTTTGCCGTTTTTTACGGCAATTAGGAAGAAATGAACAGAATCACCCCCCTCTCCGTAGTCTCCCATCCCGTATACGAATACTCCACCTGAAATCTGCACCACCTCAGATTCGTGGGGTGATGCCTTTAAAAACACCGAACACTACATAACAACATCGGAATATTTGCAAAACGCTGATATCCTGATGATGTGATTAAAGGCATCACCCCACGAATCTGAGGTGGTGCAGATTTCAGGTGGAGTATTCGTATACGGAATGGGAGACTACGGAGAGGGAGGTGATTCCGTCCATTTCTTGCTAATTGCCGTAAAAAATGGCCCGGAAGAGGCGGCGCCGCACAAGACTGGCGCGCTCCAATCGAACCTCTTGTACAAAATGGTGCGCCAAAACGAATGAAACCGTATCTTTCGGGCCGTTTTTTACGGCAATTAGGAAGAAATGGGCGGAATCACCCCCCTCCCCGTAGTCTCCCATCCTGTATACGAATACTCCACCTGAAATCTGCACCACCACAGATTCGTGGGGTGATGCCTTTAAGAATTTGCTCTGTGTGGAAGTGTAAGAAGAGTTCTCGTGGAAGTTCGGTGTCAGTTCTGATTTTGTTGCCAACTAAGGGAATTTCCACTAAAATCGCTTTCTTATTTCTTGATGCCATTGTTGCAATTGAAGTATTTGTTTTCGCGCTTATATTATACGTTATCATATTTTTAAACAAAATATCATGATATATAACGGATTTATTCTGTCACGTGCGTGCGTACGTACGTGCGTGCATACGTGCTTGCGTGCGCGAGCGTGTGTGTATGTGTGTGTGTGTGTCACGAAATTCAAAAAGGGGGGTGTGATGGGTCCACCGGCATCGGATTGGTGCGCCGGCACTAGATAGCTATAATATGGGGAGTGCGACGGGTCCACCGGCGTCGGATTGGTGCGCAATAACTTCGTGTGCATGACGCAAACGCGAGGTGGTTGCAGCCGTTTCATAGCCGTGACCACAGGGCGCTTTGCTTTTCACCTTTATGATTCCTCCGCGTGCCTATTTCCTTCTTCCTTCGCCTCTAGTTCGTGGCATGCCGTTTTCAGAAAGTGGAAACACGCATGTAAACGGCTGCTTAAATAGTAGCAAGATGTTTATGTGATCTGACGTGGAACGTTATCGTTATCAGTAGGATGATCTCTTTCACGTCATTTTATGCCAGAACATCATTCTTTGATAACTGTTTGTAGAAAACAGGAGGAAAACCCATATTTAGCGCGATACTTTTAAATTTTGTCTGTAATATATTGATAACGAGTGTTTGAAGCTGAAGTTCGAATGTTCTCCTAATGTAGAAATGACGCGTTTAGAAAGAAGACTATGAAATCTTTCGCTTTTAGTTTTAATTTTCGTTGATCAGTGAAGGCGAGCGAAGCAAACACCACAGAAAGTCTGAAGTGCAGCTTTAGCCGGACGCTCAGACTGGTTTGATAAACACGAGAAAGTGCAAATATCACAAAGTGCTCAGATACTTCTCATGTCAAAGGTATCACCCACGAATCTGACGTGCTATGGATTTCCGATGGACAAACTCTATACGGAGTCGTAGATTGCGGGATCAACTGTGGTTCCACTGATCTCTCCTTAATCGTTGTAAGAAGGCGGCGCGAAAGACTTCTTTTTCCACCACCATTTCAGCTGCGTCGCTCGACTTTTGTACGCACGCCGCATCCTGCTGCCCAGTTGTCGAAAAGCTCATGAGTTCTCCTCGATTGCCTATTCGGGTGAAACCAATGAATAGGTTGTGGAGAAGACCACGAAGTATACGCATAGGAGCATTCTAACGTTTCTCGTAGTAACTAAAACGGCTCCCACGCCGTTTTTTTTAGGACGATTAAGAAGAGATGAGCGCAACCACCCTTGATCCCGCAATCTGCAACTGCATCTCTATCTTTTGCCTTGGATTCCCCATCACGTCAAATTGGTGGCATGCTGCCTTTAAGTGAGGCAACTAAAAAAAGGTGAATATGAAAAAAAAAACAATGCCAGAAGTTATGTAGTTGCAGTGGAATATTGTAATCTGTTGAACCTAAAAACCTAAAATCAAGTAAACCAAGCATTATCACTGTTTCCGCACGTATTCCGATACTATTAAGTACAAAAGCTGGTGTTCTAATTCGTTACCTTTGCGAATTTAAAAGAAAGGCCTGTCAGCAAAAAATATGATATGCGCTTAGTGATATTAACTCTTAATTTCCAGTCGTAGTCGGCAGGGTCTAGATGTAAGTGGTAGCTTCTATCTTCGAGAAAAACGTGGTTCGTATAAGCATCCATATTGGTCCAAAGATCATCAAAAAGGTGGGTTAGGGTACGACCGTAATATTGTAGTTAGCAACTATTTCAATTTCAAAATATTACATATGAAGAATTAATAACTAAAAGGGATGTTTTCAAGAGAAAGGACGCCGTGAAGGTTGAGATATGCAGTTTTCCAACCTTGTCAGTTTTATTCACCTGATCATTTGTTTAGATCCATAAACCATCATATAGTCTACCTTTTTTTTACAGAATAACGAACCGACCAAAAAAATCACTAAGCGTGTTCGGCATTAGCCGTTGAACCTCTGCTGTATCTAGATATTCTGATAATATTAATGCAATATCATTGCAGTAAAGAAGCACCACATCAGCTGTCCTCAGTTGTATTGCTACTGTGATGGGTGTGATATAAAAGAGGCAGCATGCCAACTAACGTCAGTGTATGTTTGTAGTGAGTGAATTCATTCTCCGTAAACTTCTCAAAGTTCACTCCGCTCACCGGTATACATTCAGTGCCTATTTACTTCGACATTGAATTCGGACCAAGAGTTATAGATGCGATAGACGGAGCCGGTGCTCTGACCCCCTTCATTTTTGAACGGTTGGAGAAGGGACCTCCTTCACATTTAAACGGTTGGCGAAATTACCCCCTTCACTTTTGGACGGTGGGCGAAAGGACTCCCTTCACCTGAGGAGGATCCCGCTTCTCCCTATCGCACCTATTCCAAGAGTTTTATTGTTGATAAATACTTATCAACAATAAATACTTACCACTTAACCACCCTATATTGACACATCACCCTACAAATCCTTTTGGTGCATAGGTTAAATTAATTGACGTTTCGTCTCTATAGAGGCCAGGACATTTCAAGGGCTGAAGAATAACTCAAGGGATCGAAATTTCCAGAAACGCGAGAAATCATAAAAACCCTTAAAACTTTGTGCAATAAACGCGCACAGACATTGTCTTTACAAAGGTCAAACATGTCTGCAAATTTCTGCAGGAAACCAATCAAATATAGCGCCTACACTCCGTCCTGAAAGAGGGATATATTGAGAAATTCAACAGCAAAAATGAACATTTTGAAATCTCTAAAGCTTTGATGATGAACTCTACCTTCAAATCCAAACAAAATCTATAATTGCGAATGGTTTTCCATCGGTTACACTGACGAAAGAAGAAAAACACTTCTTACAAACTAAAGATCTCTATATTTGCAATTCAAATGTTCGCGGAGAAATTCAAAATCCGGACATTTTAGCAAGACTATATCACTATCACAATCTTTTACTAAACATTGAATCCGGGGTATGCTACAGAAATGGGCTGGTAAACCTCAAGCATTTCTCTTCGTCGTTTTGAGTGCAGGCACGATCAGCAATTTGCGGGTGATCAAACACGTATGACACACGGTCTAACTTTACCTCACAACGGCAGGAAGCACAAATTCTACATAAAGTGTTCGAACTTGATGGATTAAGGATCAGTTCGGATAGTGCACAAAATGACAAAACTACATACGACGACTTCAGAGAGTATTCGAAAACAATTTCGTTTGAAAATGGCTACGCAACCACACCGTTTCCGTTGCGGAACAGTATTGTTCACCTTTCCGACAGTTAAGCCACTGCGCATCGCAGACTTGCATCTGGGTACCATCAGCTGACCAAAAAAAAAACAGTTCTTAAAGAATGATATTGGAGAGTCTTTAATGAATATCTTGAAAAGACATTATTGAAAAACCTGGAGTCTTAACAGAAGACGCCTCCTGCATTTGTTACGTGCCACATTCTGGAGAGTGGAAACAAAATAAACCAGACCATACCGAATTATCTTCGACGTTTCATCCGAAGAGAAAGGGAATATTTCCCTCAACAACGTCATGGAAACTGTTGAATCGTTCCTAAGCAGAATCCACGACATTCTGATTTCAAGCCAACTTTCCAAAATTATAGACTTGTGCATAGACGTAGCATCCACTCAAATATGCCTTCAAAATTCACACGAGGATTTGCAAATTCTTATGACTGGAAAACAACACAACCACTTGTGAAAGAAAACATTTTGCGCCATCGATTCAAAATTTCACCATTCGGAATAACGGCATCTCCGAGCATTTTTAACATGGTAGTTTTGACTTTCCTCTATATGAAATTAATTATGACACCGAAAAAGATGAGCCTCTCAGTAGAGGCAAAGTTCTTTAAAAAAACAACCTACGGAACAAGACGACGAGTCAACTTATTTTCTTCAGGAATAGTAGCATCATTATTAAGTGAGCTTAAATCGCTAGTGTGAGAAATATGTTCGAGTGGTATAGGGTGGAAAGACAGCATATCGGGGGTTTTACGCAACAAATGGTACGCGTTTTTACGACAGATTAACGTGCCCCGTCGTTGTTCAACTCAGCGGATTGCTCGTAACAATTCTTCTAGACAGTCTTGTTCTGGGTCTTTGCTGGAGTAAGGTTGCTGTAGCACTATGCACATATCAAATGTATGAGGGAAATAATTAGGTCACACAATTACTTAGCAGCTAGACTACACTTGCGCTCAGAAAGACCTTTTAAACAAAACCGAAACTGGAACTAATGAGTACTGTATTAGCTTTGCGTTCACCATCCAAAGTAGTAGAAGTCTCAAAGCATACGGTTACAGAGGTGGACATAATCAATGACAGTGTGATTGCTCTAGCATGGATAAAATTTTCATATGAACTTCCTAATTTTGTTACTAATCAGGCGGAGACGGTTGCAAAAATGCAGCGGCTTATGACATCTAGTGGTTTGACAGTCAATTTTTCTCATGCACTTATGCATAAAATTCGCGCAGGCGCTGGAACACGCAGTGTATCATCATACCGATTATGATCACTTATGGTGACCTCACTGCGACTCGAGTAGTTACGGACGTGGTCCGCTTATAGTAGCTGTTGATTGATATGTGTAACATAGAGTTTGCCTTCGTTGCTCACGAGTGGTCGTCTGGTTGTAGCAACAAACATTCACTGAACAACCTGTTCATTCATCGGAACGATATGGGCCAAGATCCCAAAAGTCTCCGCACCTCTAAACATTTTGTTGTATACCCCGGGAACGAACCTGAGGCGCCCGGGTGGCAGTCGAGCATTCTGTCACTGAATTGCCTGTTTATTCATTCGGAAGGTTACGGGCGAAGATCCCAAGAATCTCAGCACCCCTACACAGAGTGTAAGAGCAATCCATATATACGACCACGACTGAATTCGACTGATTTACGACGTTGACTTGCTGACAACAGAAACTGCAGTTGCGATTAATGCCCTATGCATGTGCAAGTTACATAAAAGTTAATGCAAAACTATACAGAACGGCAATGTGGAAGTGGTGGCCTCTCCGCCGTCCATAGCAATCGATTCATCAGGAGTGTCGGCCTGATGAAGGTTTTGCGAACGTTGTCAACAGTTCCTAAATTTCCGGTCAAATGTGCGCAAAGATGTAATGCGAAAAGAGGCCTGAACATCATATACAACGTATAATGCTACGCTGTATCAGAATTTGAATGTGCAAAAAGAAATTTTTGCTGCTAATTTAGCATTGAGCGGAAAATCTATTGCAGCAGAAAAATATAAAAATATCTGTTATAGTTAAGCTGTCAACAGAATCTCAAAATTAAAAGTTTCAGAGACAGCTTCAGAATAATTCGATTTGAATCAAGAATTCAAAACGTCTTTTTTCTTTTGAAAAATGACATGAGGAATCCAATACACATCCCAAAAGATTCTAATATGGCTCGATTAATCATATAAAACGTTCACATCAGAAGCGCTGCCAGAAAACATACTTTAGTAAGAGAAAAGTATTGGACTGTATAACCATTGCGGACAGTAAGTAAAGTAATTGGGAAGTGTATTACTTGCAAAAAAACTTCATGGTCTACCATTTGGAGCGCTTGCAATCCCATCACTTCCAATAGACCGAGTAGTAGTGAAAGAGGGATTGCTAATGGTTGTATTTTACATTTCCGTTTGAATTTCAAATGAGTTAAAGAATGTACATATGTCTGTACACCTGCCTAACAACAATAGCAACCGACTTAGAAGTAACTGGAAATCTATCAACTGGAGCATTTTTTAAAGGCATCTACCCCCGAATCTGAGGTGGTACGGATTTCAGGTGGAGTATTCGTAAGCGGCGTAGTAGATTATGGAGAGGAGGGTGATTTCGTCCATTTCTTCCTAATTGCCGCAAAAAATGGCCCGGAAGATGCGGCGTGTGCACACGGCTGGCGCGCTCCAATCGAACTCGTTGTAGAAAATAGCGCGCCGGAACGCTCGAAGCCATATCTTCCGGGCCGTTTTTTACGGCAATTAGGAAGAAATGGACGGAATCATCCCTCTCTCCATAATCTACGATCCCGTACACGAATACTCCACCTGAAATCCGTACCACCTCAGATTCCTGGGGTCATGCCTCATAGCAGTTTTCTCCTTATATCGTGGAGGAGTTTCGCAACTTGGACAGTTTGTGCAGTCAGTTTCAAACTAGGTCGTCAAGTCATCGACAGTGATTTCAAGAGTGGTGACCTCAGCAGAAGCGCAGTAATGACCTGTCCCGCTGAATGAAAGGTTTTTTTCCTGGATTTTTAATCCTCCAGCTTCGCTGAGGGTGGAAAAGGCTAGAAGATTCCATGAAAAGGAGCTTTCAAAAAGTCGCAGGAAGAAAAAGTTCTTATTTGAAGAGATGATGTCAATAATGGCGCGAATTGAAGCTATCATAAACACTAGACCAACTCCAAAGTTCACTGGAACTGATAAAGGATAAAGTGGAAGAAGAGTCTGGCGTCAATCAAGCCGCTTGGTATGCGTCACTACGTTCACTACAATTCAGAATCGTTTGAGGTTCGCGAACCTGTAGCTAGCCTATACAGTGAGTTGCGGGGGTTAGGCCATGTGCCAGGTCAGTGTTTTTATCTTTCGAGACAAGTCTGGTACCATTCTATTATCCAGAGATAGATGAAAGGCTTGGTTTACACTAGGGCGGATTTTAACTCCCGATCGACTGTAGCTGCAGCGGAACCCCTTGCCTGCTGCCCTGCAGCGCCCCCTGGAACTGATATTAATGAGACTTTTCTATGACTTTTCTACTTCCTTCATGGGAATCTGGAATTCTCAATTCCAAATGTTGTTACAGACGGAGATCATGGTGATGACGATGATCTTAGGAAGCGCTCGAATTCTCAGAAATAGCGTCAAAGAAGTTTCGTGATATTTTGAGTACACAACACTTAACAGCAGTGATACTTAAGAGATAAGGAAAAATGTATCTCAAGCAACCAAGACATAAAAAGGATATGATCCCAAAAGTGGGAGGAATTTTTTTTTGTGGGACAAGAATTGATTCCACGTTGCAGCTAGACATATGGCAGAGTTGATGAGATTATTCAAAGCAGTGGTAGGTAAATTTGGACTATAAAACTACTCATGACAAGTGAATGAATATTACAAAGACAGCTAAACAAAGTTTACTCGCAGGGAATTTCTTCTGATATTACAATTATAGTATAAATAATTTAACAGTGCACAAAGAACATTCTCTTAACGATGTGAGGATTCCATCAACATCTTTTAACGAGCTGCGAGATTCGCTGACTTCTCGAGGAGCTGAGCAGTTCCCTACTATCTCAATCAGAGGCGCGAGATGTATCAAAATCTTTTAACGAAGTGCGCAACACACCGCATCAACACGCAGAGACGGGTGACTCACTCACTCCTTTAAATGGCAACACAAGAGAATGCGTGGGAGCAGCGCCATCATTGTGCACGCACCGCATCCACGCGCGAACGGTCAAAAACCAATGAGGCCTTCTCGGCAGCTTGACTTATTTGGCTTAAAAGGCGAGCGTATGTTGTGACCTAACGCGGCTTATCCGCATTTTGCCGAGATAAGTCTTCATTGGACATATTTGAGCCCATCCTGTTCGACACCTAAAGCATCTTCACCTAAAGCTCTGAAGCTCTCAGAATCTGTTCATCTGCCAATGTTCCATATTCTTCGAAACTTTACGTCTCACCTGAAATGCTTGTCGATGCCAAGTTTCCCAAAGTCTTCCTCAACCACTTCCGTCCAGAACTTTCTTTTGCGTTCGGATGGCCTCCTCCAGTCTTGGTCTGGGAGCATCTTCAAGGCGACTTGGACAAGACGATCATATGGTCTCCCTAGAATCTGACCAAGAAAGGGAAGACGGTTTTCTGCGACTACTTTACAGCGAGGGGGGAAGATGTTGGTGTTTTCCTCGCGTTGTCGGTCGATACACCATATCCACTTCTGGATAAATCTTCATTATGACACAGCATTGCCCAAAATTAGCTAAGCATTCGTCTAAACAGCTTCCTTTCCACGCAAGCGGCAAAAGCGCTGTCCAGATCCCTACAACGTGATAGGCCAAATTGCGAATAGGTGGACAGCTTAACTTTGTTGACGATGGGGTCCACCACAAGCACTAGAACTCTCTCTTAGCTGCCGTCGTTTTTCAGCATGCAACCTAAATAACAGAACTCGTCTACAAGTTCCATTGGTTGTCCGTTCATCTGATTCCTGCTGAGGGTCTCGCGCAGACCCACATCTGCTTACATTCATCGGGGCGGAGTCGTGAACCACAGGGTGCAGCTAATTTCGATACAAGATCGACGACATGTCACAAATTCGCGCTGTTTTAAGCGAATGTCACTACATCATCGGCGTACTCGACATCGACCAAGGGACGTGCAGATGGTGCTAATCGGCAAGACTGTTCTCAACTGTTTTTCGCATGATATCATCGACGGCAATGTTGAACAAGAAAGGTCTCGCAGCAACCCCTTTTCTTACGCAAGTTTTCACTTCGAACGATGGAGTAAATCCAGCTGGAGAACAGCAGCAGTTGTTCTTCTATTCATGCCTTCGATTACGCGAATGAACTTTCCTTGAACACCACTGGCGTGAAGGGAGTTGTAAAGACGGCTTCGGTGAGGAGGGTAGAAAGTGACTTTGAAGCCTAGACTATCATGCCATTATTAATAACTCACCAGAGAGAGGGGCTTTCTCAAGAAGAAAATCCTGCTTGGGGGTTGTCAAAGGAAATTCAACGATTTCGAGACCGAGTATCATTCTCCCACCTTTTGCAGTGGTTTTTATGTGCATGGAGGAAGTGGGAACTGAACTTATGAATGAAATTTTATGGCAATATTTGCTTCTGTTTTTATTTTTCATTTCATTATGTTAATACGGTTGTGTAAAGTCGACATAAAAATTGTCCTCAGTAGTTGTTATCCTTTACATCTCAGAATTTCGTATACTTTGCGTTTTCAGGGGCTTGATGTTTTGGTCGCACGAAAAAATAGTTTATTGGAAGCAGTGAAGGAGACAGAAACTTTCAAGGTAATTGCATACAGTGGGTATTCTCAGTTTTTTTTTCTAAATCAGAAATAGAGTTTTATACACACTAGAATCTTTGAAATCAACCGAAATTCCCCTTAAAGTATTGAGTTCTGATAGCAAGGCAGGTGTGCAGTTTTACATGTAGGATGTTATCATTTGTGTTGGTTCATATGAGGGTCACAGACTTAAGTACCACGCTGATTCTATTAGTCTTAGCTTTCACGCTCGCATTTGATATCATTTTAATATGAGTTAGCAAATCACTGAAGACTGAGGACTTCGCCAACTTGCGTCCCTTCTGGCACTAGTGTGGTTTTTCCTCGGTCACTGCCGGTGCGTAGAAGTAATGTTGATGAAATTCTTGCCTGAAAATTGATGAATCTGGAAGTGTATGGAAATCTACTGGTCAATAGTATAGCTGTTTTGCAGTGGTTTAGTATGTTCATGATTTAAAGTTGTGAATTCGTCCAATATTGGCAGGTTTAGCGCTTGGTAAGAGGTTCCACTGCGACTCAGGGTCGATAATTCGCAACCGGTCTAGAGCAAATCAAGTTTTCCATAAATAAATCGGGCCGCCAAATTGGTGCCGGTCTTTGTAAAGAGGACAAAAATACTGATTTGCTATATCGGCTTGACCTTGCAAGTCACTATTTTTGTATACGCGTTCGTATACATCAAACGATTCTGAGTTGAAATTATCTCGTTGGCGCATCTCAGCAGATTGATTAACTCCAAAATTTTTATCCTTATTCTCCTCTTGATTCACCAAATATAAGCATAAGCGTATATCACATGTCCTTCGGTTGTTTATCGATTTGCATAGCAGGAGCCAGTAATACTTCCATTTGTCTGGATCACGGACCAAAGTTTTCCGGTAGTTTTCCCGCCCTCGAGAAATAAGAAGAGCATCATATTTTTATTTGAAGGAATTTTCTGATGTTCTTTTGACCTGCTCAGCAATTTCCATGCTGTAGGTCATCTTCCACACTGAACCTAAGCTTAAGGCTCTAGTCCAAGTCATTATTAAAAGGCATCACATGTCTGGGTCCCTTATTTTTACTTTTGTTGGCAAATTCGGCGGCAGCATCTTTCTTCGACTGTTGTGGAAAACCTAGATTATAAACACGAGTACAAATTAATAGTATACTTCTCCTTTTTCGATTGTGTAAAGCGGGTTATCCTTACGCCCTTTAGATGACGCGTTTGATGAGGCTAACCGCATTTTCTCCTTGATTGCGATGCGCCCGGGTCTGAGACTGCCTAGATCACACCAAGATAAATGGCGTATGGAAAAAGGGGGTTGGATATCTTAGATTTGTTCACCACATTTTCATTCACTACATCTCGAACTCTTTCTAAGGCTAGTCGTAGTCATGTCGGCTTCGGTGCGGTATCAAATGCGCAACTCGAAATTTGATAATTCACCAGTTTTAGTGTCATGTGACCTCTCAGACAGTCCAGTGTTTGAGGTGATGTGACAGAATGCATGCTGGATAGACAAGCATACTTTTCTCCGCACTAACCATCTCTGCCATGGCCACTCTGACGCACCCAATTCGAACTGTATATGGAGAGTGACAATTTAAAGAGAATTGTGGTGGGAACTTCGACTGTGCCAGTGCTGCACCTGCACTAACAGCGCGAAAAAGGTCACGGAGCATAACTTAATAGCTGAGTCGGTCGGGGCTATAACACCTAAGCAGCAGTGTTAGAGGATCCACGACATGTAGATTGAAGCTACTAATTAAAAAGGAAGAGAGAGCTGGAATTACTGCTGTTTTAACTTTACCAAATCTTTTAACAAGGGAAAATTGTAGTTGTGGGGGCCACTCAATGGCGTCCTTCTAGACGATCTGTCTTACTTTTCCTCTTAATAACTTTAGCTTATATGTCATAGATCTCTATAAGATTAATGCTTAGGTCTTAGGACCCCGATTGATTTAGTTATTTATTTCAAAAACAAGGACACCACTGAGTGGCCATCAATAACTACGTTTTACTCCGAACAAGCTTACGAGAAATAACTAACCAAGTCATATCATGTGTTACTTCTCATGCACTCATACTTCTCATCATGTCTTAAGAAAAAAAAAATGGAAAATGAATTCCATAACAGTCCACTATCACTAAGCATGCATGCAACAACTTTTATTCACACATTTTTGATTTGTATTCGCAGGTTGGCTTAAGGAGGGCCGTTGGGTTAGCCCTTATGAAGGCTGTTCACATTCGTCTGCTTCGCGACTTTAACTGGTCTTCCGCAGTTGGAGCAAAGTCGCCCCTTCCACAGCAATCCACGATCAGCGAGCCATTCGCCGAATTCCTCCGTCGACTTCAATGCAAGGTTCGACCAAGTGGTAATCAGTAATCTGAGTGAAGTCACGGAAAATTACCAAGTTAGAGGCACCCGTTAAGCAAATGGAATGATTTAACGATGAGAACGGTCAGCGTGTTCCATGGACGTCTTTGCGCCTGTTGTGCTCCATTGCCTTTTTAGCGCTGTGAGTGCTGGTACAGTACTGGCACAGTCGAAGTTCCCGCCACGATTCTCTTCAAGTAGTCACCCCGAATACAGCAGGAAAGCAGCTCGATTTGGGTGTGTCACAGTGCCCCTCCTCCCGCAACTATTCAGCTTTGTTACAGGTGATCCCCAACCTGCAAGGAACATTAAAAACACCTTGCGACCTGTTTGATCAAAAGCCGTTCCTAGCAGTCGTTTGCCAGACTTACCATCTACAGAGTCGGAAAAGTCGATACCTTCTCAATTTAAAAAGACTCTGTCAGACGACAAATCTCCGCTAGACGACATTTTGACGACCTTTGCCACTTCCACGCCATCATGATTTGAAACGTTTAGAATAATGATTAAGTTAGTAGTCAAAAAGCAGCCTTATAGTTAGATTTCCATCCGATAGATTGTGGAGAGATTGGCAGGCTTCAACGAAAACAAATTTCTGAAATATTAACCAATACAATCACTTAACATTCTCATGTGTAACTCATCCGAAGCCTGTGAACGGATAAGGAATAGTTCGCGTATACGAACTTATATTTGGAGACCCTACATTTCGTTCTATGGACGGCAGTCGTTAAATCTACATCATGTCTTTGTACCAGCATAAGAGTTAAACGTTGGCATTTGATTTCATATCGCAGGTTGCCAAAGAAATACTGGAGAAGTATGATCACGAAACGGTTAAATCTTCGTCCCAACCTTCGAGCCAATCAACTGAGAAGCGGTCTGCTGGAAATCAACTTGGTATATAAAGCTATTTTTGAAGTTAGTCCCTTCTGATGCCTTTCTGTAGGGCAACTTTTTCACCCAGACCAATCGGGTACTCTGACGCATATGGACAAAGACTTGCTAGACTTCCCTTCCGTCAAAAAGCTCACGAGGAGTTTCGAGAGCATTCCAACGGTTGAGGTAGTCTCATCGCGTTATCTTACTATGTTTTTTAATCTCAAATATTGTGAGCTATCAGCTGTTGCCATTATTTAGACTCATCGTTCGAAGCTAGTGAATGCTGTGTTAGAGTTTATAATTATGTTCCTGCTTAATTATATTGTTAAACTAATTAGTTGATGTCGTACCACTTTTCTTCTTTAGACAAAGACCATGAGAACTCTAGCCGTACGTTCCGAACTCAAACCCATCCGCCCTTTCCAAAGGGAAAGCACTAGTATGGTTGATAAAATTGTGGACTATTTTTTCGGGGACGGACCCAGTCAGAGGTTACATCATTTGCATCTGATCCCGTATTCATTTTTGTCTTCATTTTCTGCATCAGATTTGCTTTGATATGTTCAAATTGTCACGGACATAATGGTATGGCTGTTCCTGCCGAGTACGACTATCTCGCCTTCGTGTGCTTTATTTGCGGGTATTTTAATCCAGCCAAGAAATTCAGGTACCTTTCGGTTGAACATGTCATAAATCTTATATCGCATTATCTCGTTGATTTCATCCATGGCGTGCTTCATTCACAGATTTTTTGTCGAAGGTTATTTGTCGTCGGATGGATTTCAGAGCAGCTACAATAGAAAAGCCTATTGTTAATTGTGCACAAATTCTTTCTTTGGAAAAATTTATTTTGCTCTGTGACTTAGACTGCAAATTTGTTTGCTATGAAGGATTATAGCCGTGGCCGTGGGAGTGCCGTTGTTTTCCAAATTTCAGTATTGTTCTTCTTAAATTCAGCTGGGGAGCGAGATTGTCGCGATCCTTTATTCTTACCATAGGTTAGGCGAGTTAGCCTTCGTCAGAGCTTGGAAGGATGAAGTCTACCGAGATTTATACGGTCAAACGTCCTATCATCCATATCCGGGAATCGGTGCGACAAGGCTGCTTCCCACGTTTTTTTTCCCTTGGATAATTAGGGAAAAGCATGATCGCGCTCATACCCTTGGACTACACTCCTGTTCCTATCTATTCGTGGAGAGATTCCTACAAATTCAATTTTCTGCTATGCTGCCTTTAGCTTGAAAGCCTCCTTCTGTTGTGCAGAAGAAAACTGATTGATTTGGTCGCGCTCCTATCGTCACTGGTCAAAATTTTGATTGCCGTATTTATTTGCCATGCTTCTATCTTATTAACACTACGTAATACGTATGTTCCTCGCAGCGTGAAAGTGATAATGCACTGCAGCTCACACTTTAGTTATGAACTCCAAGTAATTATCTGTATCAAGTATTTTGATCTTGTTTGTTACAATTACAATAGCAGAGCCGCATTGTTAAATGAAGGTCTTTACCCTGTTCTTCGGGAGTTCGCAGCAGTAGCAGCGGTTATGTTCCAGTAAAACTGTCGAGATGAGTGGCTAGCGAGGGTTACCCCTCGTTCTCAACTAAAAGCTCCACTTTGAGCGCTGTCGTTGGCGTTCAATAAGCTTCATGTCGTTTTGACCCGACCATACTTGGCTCACTGTCAGTGCGACTAACGGTAGCAGACAAAAATCGACTTTGAACAGAAACGAATCTCAAAGGTATACATTGTAAAAATAGCCGGATTTCTAGGGAGAAAATATATTGCTCTTGAATACATTTGATTTTGCACTTGTTTAATATGTATAGTATTCATTACGGGAGTTGGGGTCCTGATTGAACCAAACCCAAAGATAGTACAAACATTTGGCAAGGGTTTTGAGGAAGCTGACCTACTCCAGGCTTTTTGATTACTTTGCTTCACGTGTTAAATAGTAATCATGATGTTTCGTGTCCATTCACTTCATTTAATCTGATGATTTTGTATTTAATGTTATTGTATAATTGAATGTTCTAATGTTATTTTCTTTAGACCAGATCACTTTCCATCCACGCCTGTTCCAACAATTTCTAGAGTCTCAAAACCAGCTGTGAAATCAGTGAGTTATCTAATCTTCAATTCATTCATTTTATTCCAAAACCACACATTTCCTGCTCAACCCCTGTTTTTTTTTCGCTTTTCTATTGACTCTGGTAGTTTTCAGTTACGAAAACCTCAAAATCCATTCTTAATCGTTCACACAACTTCACATTTTTGCGAAGGAATTCTAAAGATGGTCAAGATTTTTAAACATTTCAAAAATCCTAAACGCCACTTCACTTATGTTGAATCCTCTTTAATAAAGGAGTATCCGCGCTTATTAGGCTGTGTTTTAATGTTGATCATAGATGCGTTAGCCAGAGGTGGTGCCCCGACCCTCTTCACTTTTGGACAGTTGGGGAAGAAACCACTTTCACTTTTGGGCGGTTCGCGAAGGGATCCTCATCACTTGAACTGCACCCCATGAGCTAGAGCCGCTTCACCTGAGAAGGGTCCTGTTTCTCCCTACCGCACCTATGATGTTGACAATGCGATTTGCTGGTTTGGCTCCCTTTGCATTTTTGGTCTGGGTTTATCTTGTAGACGATGTGAGGTAGGTTTGAAACTGGTTAAGAGCTGTTGTTTTCTTTTACGAATACACATAAGCGTGAAGAGCGTGAAGACTCCATTTCCTTGCACCGTGAATTATAAATCTGATCGAGTTTTCTTTTTGCACTGCTGCTTAGAGCGTGATGGTTCACTTGTTTTGGGCGGAGCATAATGCTACTTACTTATTTGCTTATTGGGATTGTATTGGCTCTTTGTAGCTTTGATACACGTGGAAACTTCAGTTTTTGTTGCACTTTTTATGTTTTTGCTATTTTTTGCGTGCATGTAATCAAGTAATAAAGCATTGTCCTGTGCAAGAAGCTAACACTGACATCATTCAAACAGTAGATTTTGGATCTTCCAGAAACAGGATTTTTGACATTTTGTGCATGCCACTCTGACCACTATCTCCCGGAGGATCTATCAATATCTTCCGATCGAACTACTATCGAAATGTCACTACCGACTTCGAAATAAAATTGTAACTGAACTATCCAGGAGCACAACGTGAAGAATAGAGCTACTAATATCTACTTTTTGGGTTTTCTTTTTTAACTTACGGTAGTGCCAAAATTTTATATCTAAATACCATCTCTACAACACTGAGCTGTATTATTTGTTCAACATGTAAACCAGTAGACTGTTTGAGATCCGGTGTAATCTACCTGATGTCTCGCACGAACTGTGATGACGAGTATGTTGGTGAAACGGCACGCCAGCTATATGTCCCCATTAAAGAGCACGTGGATGGAAAGGATAGGTTACGAGAATGGACACCTCTAGGAACACCACAGAACACAAAAATACGATGGAGCCGATTTTGAAATCAGGATCCAAATCTTAGCGCACCAGCAGAATCCACAACGTTGGCTCAAAAATTGCTGGAGGCATTTTGGATCCAAACCAAAAACCCTAAAATGAACAGCAGTGACGAATGTCTGTCGATAATGCAGTAACTCGCACCGTATTTGGGATGGTTCCTCTGATTCAAATGGGACATTCGAACCATTCGCTTTCGTGATCGATCAGTCAGCGGTTCTTGCTAGGCGTCTCTGATCCAAGGTGAGCACTCAGTGTAGTCGCTAAGTTGGTGATTCAAAAAGTAGGCATGGAGTCTATCTGTTTAATTGTGGAGAGGTTTGGTCGTTTCAGTTGTGAATTGAATCGCCCATTTCAGGATTTGAAGAAGGCGTTAGCAAATAAAATTATTTAACAACCTCGTTTACAGCTCATCAGAAATCAATACGACATTTAAGGGCATCACCAGACGAATCTGGGGTGGTATAGCTTTCAGGTGGGTTATGCCTATACGGGATCGTAGATTGTGGGAAAAAGAGTGATTCCGTCCATTTCTTCCTAATTGCCGTTAAAAACGACCCGTAGGATGCGGCGCGTGCACAAGGCTGGTGCGCTCCAACAGAACTCGTAGTAGAAAATAGCGCCCGGAACGCCCGAAGCCGCATCTTCTGGGCCGTTTTTTACGGCGATTAGGAAGAAATGAGCGGAGTCCTACCCGTTCTTGCAATCTGGAACCCGTATAGTCTTTGACCATCGGAAATCTATATCACGTTAGATTCGTGGGGTGATACCTTTAACTATGCCGAGGTTCATTGAAAGTCAAACTTTTCAATATCCTTTTCTAATTTTATTAGGATAAAGAAGACGCATAAAAACGATGGGTAGGTGAGATCTACATCTTCGTCCAAAGTGAATATCATTAGGTCGAGTCATATATAGCTTCCGCCCATGTACATGGTACATAGTGTTATTGTTTACGCGTACATCGGATACGAGGGAACAATGCATAACTGATTTTTGTTATCGTTACGAAGGCAGAACTCCGGTTAGTTCTTAAACAGCAGTCTAGTTTAATGACATTTGATAATAAGTAATATAATATAATCAATGTAGTCGATAAACCGATCACCACTTCCATGACAAAGATATAGCCTATGCTCTTCATTGAAATTACCAGTTTTTGCGTTGGGCACACATTTTTTTTTACTGACGAGATGCATATGAAAGTACTCAGTTAAGTGGGCAGTGGGAGATTAACCTATTTAGGAGTATACGTTTTAATTACAGGTTGCCCAAACGATTTCTTCGATTTCCTCAGTTGACCGGACTGACGAAACAAAGGAAGAATACTAGAAGGTGAAAAGCTTTACGTTTCCTCTGTTATTAGAGGACGGCTTCAAATTTGCGAGATTTGCTGTGGATTCTAATTGGTATTTCTTAAGATGCTCAAGTTTCAGTTTTCAAGAAAATCCATTAACTGTGTAATGTCGTCAAAAATGATAGGTATAGTGACATTAAGGGAATATTAGCTGAGTAGTGTGTGGTGTTCCCGCTCCGTGCCCCACATTTGGCCGTTGACCTCATTCTGCGGCGAGACACCCCTTTGAGCCCATACCCCTATGCCAGTGAACACGGTTTGAATTGTGCTTTGGGACCGACTCTGACTTCTAATTACGCAGTCTCTCGGGTTTTCGTGCGTACAGGGTTTTCGTCATGAACCACTTTACACCTCAAGTGATGAACGTCTTAAAAACGCCGAGTCGTCTTTGGAGAGCGAAGTAGAAGGCATGTCTTCTACCTTCTCGCTCATGTAAAATGCGAACAGCCCGTGGGGTAGCCGATCGAGTTTCTATACCGTGTCAACTTAATTACGCCACGCGAAATTGTGGAATGGTGAAAGCTAAGCGTCGCTTGTTTTCCGGTGGTGGCATACGGCTCCGTGTCTTATAAATTGTCGACGTTCACCTTCAGAACCCCACCCGACCAGTCAACATCCCCGGCGAATAGTCGCCATTCTTTAATCTGGAAAATCGCTTTGTACACGTCTTCTAGGGAATGGTACCGTAATTGTGGACTGAGTTGACGTGGGCCTCACTTGCTTTCAAGCCTGAATATTGGTAGAGGAGGTGATGAAGGTGAGTCTGGATAGGGTGATAATTGTGTGTCATACTAGCACGTAAGAAGCAAACTGGTCTATGACAGTGATTGTGGTGAAATTCCAGAGGGTGCACTTCCCGCATCCGTTTAAAAATAACACGTATGAAATATAGGCGGGAAATACGGGGTCATCGGGGAACGGTCAAGAGGTACCCGTATGATGTACCGCCGCGTATCCAGGAGGCTAATGAGCGTCGTTAATTGCACCGCGCGTCTCCTGATACCGTCATAATCGCTACAGTAGCCTGACTGCTCCTCTTGTGCTACGTCTTCAAGATGCCCCGCCCACGCCTCCCTCCCCTCCCATTTCGCCGCGTCTACCGCTCTTACGACGATTTTTTGTCGCCGCACCTACAGCTCTTATGATGCGCTTTTAAAATCGAATGGAAAGGAAAGAACATGATATTAGATGTTGTTCGAAGGTCTACATAAAGTGTGTTTGCAAGTTAATATAAAAGAAGGAAAGAATGAAATAGATTTGTATAAGTGATATGCCATTTAGAAATGCGAGTGAAAATGAAATTATCCTGTCTCGACTTGTTAGGTGGGAAACACTCATTCATCTCTGGGAAAGCAAGAGATGTTTCAAAAAATGTCCCACTGATCGGTGTTGTGCTATCATTTTTACTTTTTTCTTCGCTTTCTAAGGATTTCTTTTTGCTCATTTAGCTGGGCAAAATTGACGTCCAACGATCAACGAGGCGCGAATAATGCCTCACAGACATACACTGTACCTAAAGGTATATCTCGAAGATACAAAGGTCTCTGTTCACCACTAATATACCTAACCTGTCGTATCGATTTTATACAGAGAATAGATAGAAATGAAGCGATAAAACGCTGTTGAAAGAAGTTTGAAGAACCATACAATTTCAAATTTTTATTATATAAAACTGTATAAAACGTACAAGCATGTATTGAAATATTTGGCATGTGCTGTATATAAACATTATATCTATGTAAAATTTTGAAAAGGTAAAATGTAGAAAGGAGTTTAAAGAATGCATACAAAGTAATAAGCGCATAAATTTACTGTTATTATAGCTGCTGCAGTTGAAGCTGAACACGAATTCGCTGAATGGCACCGTGACAAACAAACACTTATGCACTGCTAGTTTATATCGAAGACATAGGGCATGAAATGTGTTAAATTATGAGATGTGTGGAAGTATATGTATGTTATTCTTTTCCCTGGAGCATCTTTTTGAGATAATTTCTACTTATGTAAAGTTACATTGGATAGAAGGATCTACTTCTTCTCTTTTATTCCCAATAATATGCGCTTAGTTTACTATATCCGTACATCAGAATTCGCTGCGGCAATTCGTTCTTCACTCCCTCTCCAAAATTCGCACTATCTACCGCTTCGTTGCGGCGCGAACGTCGCGCGCGGCGTTGATCAGAGAGCAATAGGTAGGCGGGGTGTAGGTGATCTCAGGCGGTCGTGGAGAATGTATAGCTGGTGGAGCGGCAGTCGTAATTACGCGGAGGAGCGCAGTGCTGAAGGGAGGACAGGAGCGGTCAGCCGGTTTTCACGGGTACCTCTTGTCCCGCACCCGGGGTCATCAGAGTATCGGAAGGGACTTATGCGACGAGTTAGTAAGTCGAGACTGAGAGTGACATTCATTTAAAAAGGGTGGGATGACCTTTCAGCAATTATTGGGATGAGGAAAAAGTTCTAAAAAAAAGTAGAATTTTCTTTATTTGAAACGCTTATTTCTATTACAATGAGATGTCAACTAATGAATAATATGTTTTCGATCAGGCTATGTAACATGTGTCCAACGATTCGACAGATTTTCTATTTCCGTGGACCAGAACTGTGCTGTAAGAACTACTCGGGAAAATGCTGGCAATGTTGATGGCAGTTGCTGGCCTATCTGCAACACCGTGCGCTTTTTCGTAAGGCTGCCGGCACAATACGTGAAGACCAGTCTGAGCGTCCGGCTAATGCGTAACATCAGGGATCTTGTAGTGCTCCCTTCGCTTGCCTTCACTGATCAATAAAAATTAAAAGTGGTGATATTTTCTGTAAACTAAGTTTCTTTTTTATAGAAATTGAAGCATTTATGAAATGGTGATTTCATAGTTTTCTTGGTAAGTGCGTCAGTACTACTTTCTGTGAATATTCAAACTTGATTCACACCTATATTCCTTTGATACCGGCAAAATATGGAAACATTATTCAAAGTTTGGGCTTTCTATTCTTTCTTCTGAGCAATTTTTCTTTCAAAAACGGCACAGAACGTTAACATGATATGACGTAAACCTCATCGTCGTACTTATAAGGATAAGGCTCCGCTTCAGATCACTTAAACCAATAGGTGCGATAGGTCGGAACTGTACCCTTCCTAGGTTAAGGAGGTCTACATCATCTTGGACAGCCCGGTTGCTTGGGTGACAAAAGGTACCTGCAAAATCGGCTGACCGTTGTTGACCTGCCTTGAGCGCCGTGCGCCTCTGCGTAATTTCGACTGACGCTCCGCCAGCTAGACAGCATCCACGGCCGCCTTGGATCACCTAGACACTGCCTCCTTAGTACCCTCGAACCAACGATGCGTGCGTTGTTGGCGTGGCGACGGGGAGGAAACTGCGAATTCGAAAGGGAGAGGAGTGAAAAGCGAGTTGACGCAGCAAGTTCTGATATACGAATATGGTAAAATGAGCGCCTATGAAAATTATGGAGAAAAAGCAAATCCTATCGAATTGAAAGATATGTCATCAGAAGCGTACCAATGATGGTGATATTCTGAGTGATAATATAAGAGTTACGGGCATAGCGAAAAAAATGCATCATAAGAGTGGCAGACGCTGCGAAGTGGGCAGGGAAGACGGTGTTTAAGGGACGTTAGCGAGACATGGCACAAGGTAAGTGATCAGACTACTGCAGCGATTGTGACGCTGTCAGGAGTCGCGCTGTGCAATTATCCGCGCTCATTAACCTCCTGGATAACACGGCAGCAGATGATACGGGTACCTCTTGAGCACTCCCCTGGACAGCCCGTCCCCTCCTTGGGTGACCTTCTGAAAAGGGGATATCAATACTTCAATTTTATCAATCAATTTTTTTTTATCAATCATTTAACATTATAGAAATTTCATGTTTGGATGCCTCTCGAAGACAAATAGTTTGTGTGTAAGGGTAAAGGTTGTCAAAGACAGAGACAACTCAGAAGTGTTCTTGCATATTGCTTATTAACAGAAAGGCACTTGGAAAGTATTGAACTAATAAAATCAATTGAATATTTGCTCTAAAACAAAGATAAAACGGAGTCAGAAAGGTTCTACTGTGTTAGATAAGTGTGCTGGCACCGCAAAGAGTTAAAATGGAGTGAAAAGGGTTCCACGGTGTCGGATCGGTGCGCCGCAATAGAGTAGTGCCGCGTAATAACTCTAAAACAAAAACATCGCTGTTTGGAGAAGAATTCATAATCTACTGCAGGATTAAGGGGGGATTATTATAAGTTAGTTGTAGTTGTTTGCTAGTTAAGAGTTCCCAGAATACAAAGCTCATTTTTTTTTGGCAGTGGTACTATCTCTCATTTAGCAAGCAGATCCAGCAACAGCATAATATGCATTTTCTTCTGAGTCGTACTAAATGAACAATTACGAAGACGAATGAAGAAATACGTGGAAGGAGTAGCTAGAAGGACGAAAAGGATATAAGGAAAAACGAGCACTTAATACAACATATATTGTATACATATACATATACGTTATAAATTAAACTTACATATTACATACGTTCATAATGGAGCTCCCAGAGGAGTGTGGAAGTGCGTGTATAATCACGAACAGAAACTGTTTAAAGTTGCGGAAATTCTTTATTTCTATGGTTCCATTTAAGAGCAAGTTTCGTCTTAAATAACTCAGTTCTTCGAAACCTTAACAATGAAGTGTACATGACTGTACTACCTTTCCTCAGTATATACAGAGAATACACGATTGGGTTGTGGAAATGCGTTCCAATCTCAGAATATTGCTGTTTTGTTGTATCTGTGAGAACAAATTCTTTAAAAACAATTAGCTTAATTGAAAACCTGGAGCGGGTGTAGCGCAGTCGGCGAGAGGTATCTGCACGATCGATCGGAAGTTCGAATCCGCCTTGGTGCTCACCAAGCCTTTCATCCTTTCGAGGTAAAATGGAACCGGACTTGTCTGGGATGATAAAAACACTGACCTGATTCATAAACTGGCCCCCGCAAGTCATTGTATAGGCCAGTTACACAGTTTGCACAGTTCGTAAGCCTCAAATATTCTAAATTGAGGGGAACGTGGTGGCGGATCCCAAGCGGATTGATTAACGCCGGACACTGTATCCTTTATCATTGTTATTTTTATCCTATTATTATTACTACTACTATTACTACTATTATTTTTACTATTATTATTACTATTACTATTATGGGGTGAATATTCGCTGTTCTACCCTACTCAATACTTGGCTTGATGACCTTCTGAAGTTCTGAGTCGTACTGATATGATTAGCTAATTTTCGCCAAACTAGAGCCTACCCCTAAATCGGATATGCAGTAGCGGCCAAAAATCACGTGACAAACTTTTTTTTGTTTGAGAATTTCCCCTCTGAAAATCCTCAAACTTGGGCCAGATCTGTCATCTGGGATTAGAAACTTGTTCTTAAAAATTGGTTAATTTGCTTTTTTAGGATTAGAATTATTCCCAGAAAAACCGAAAATGTTCCTTCTTTACTCTTCAATTTCTGGTTTGTTTTGCTTATTTTCTACGTTTTTCTCGCAGCTTTTCTTTTATTTTACTGTTTTTCATTGTATTTAGATTATGGCTAGAATGTTCGGAGCACGGCACATGTCAGATGAAACTCGGAAATACATTCTGCGAGGAATCAATCAGGGAAAGAGACAAGTCGAATTAGCAAACTGTTTAACGTTTCCAGGGCGACTATTGCCGCTTTTTCTGAAGAAAGTATTAGCATATGGAATTATTGCAGGAACGCCAAATCCAAGACGAAGCCGAATGACTGCTCGAGTTACCGTTAGAAACATCCTTCGAATGAGTAGTGCTAATCCTAGGCTCACTCATTCATTGGCAGAGGATTCGTCTTCCAGGCTAATGGCTCGAAGCACAAATCTTGCCTTATTTGTGACTTTTTCAACGGGCGTATATCGGTAACTCGTGTAACCATTCGGTTTCGTGCTGGATTTAACGTTGCATCAATTACTTTATATGCTAATACTTGCTTCAGAAAAACGGAGATGGTCACTTTGGAGACGTGAAACAGTTTTGCTAATTCCCTGACCGATTCCTCGCAGAATGGATTTTCGACTTTCATCTGACATGTGTCGCATAGGCGTGATAGGGAGAAGCCGGACCCTCCTCAGGTGAAGGGGGTTTAGTTCGTGGGGTGCAGCTCAAGTGAAGGGGGTCCTTTCGCCACTCGTCCAAAAGTGAAGGGGGTAATTTCGCCAACCGTTCAAATGTGAAGGGGGTCAGAGCATCGGCTCCGACTATCACATCTATGATGTGCCGTGCTCCAAATGTTCTAGCCACAATCTAAATACAGTAGAAAACAGTAAAATAAAAGAAAAACTGCGAGAAAAACGTAGGAAATACACAAAGTAAACCAAAAATTGAAGAGTGAAAAAGGAACATTTTCGGTTTTTCTGGCAATAATTCTAATCCTAAAAAAGCAAAGTGAACCTATTTAGTTTCTAATCTTAAATGACAGATCTGGTGCAAGTTTGGAGACGATTCAGCGATTTTCAGAAGAGAAATGCTTGAAAAACCGTTTGTGAATTTTGACCGCTACTGCAGTTGGAACTTCAAGAACATTTATGTCCAGGTTTTAAGGAAGCACCCTGTATGTCCTTCTTTAAGAAACACGCTCTCCATATAGTCCGGTCTCGGATATGTGCACCATTTCTCTTTTATTTGAGCTGCGATAAGGATGTAATTGTCTTTTTTCCCTAACTTCTGACTTTTACCATTTTGATTATTTTCAGGGCGACTCTTTCGAGGACTTCTTTGGAGACGAAATTTTCCACATAAATGTGCATCCTGTTAAGTATATTGCTGTTGAAATCTCAATTCGTAACTTTACTTGCGTCATTCCATCGATGTCGGTGAATTCTAACTAACAGAGTTGACCTTGTAAATACGCTTAATGTGCTTGTTTTGGTTTCCATAGCACTTGTTAGAGAGACGGGAAGAATATCGTGTCTTTATAGTGAGCTTTTCACCTTTACTTGTGTGTAGGTTATCTGTTTTGAAATGAAAATAATCGTAGTTTTTTCGAAATCAGAACTTTACGCCAAGCTTGTACCCATGCGTTATTTCTTTTTATATTTCGTTAGGCGGTAGGAGCGCAATGGTGAGAAGTTCCGTTGTACCCTCACAGATGATGGCTCGAAACCACTCTGGGCCAGCCAGGCCTTCATTTCGGTAAATGTGGTAATAAGTACCGAAATTGGTGCCACTTATTTAGGGAGTAGAGCTCTGACTTAATACATCGTATGACCCACAGAATTTGCTATCCTTTATAATGATCGACCAACTAGGTTCTTAATCCTTCAACTTTTACCATCTTCCACATACCCAACAAACGGATTGCTTTCTGTTTCATTCCTAGGTTCCAGAAGAATGGTGAGAGTATAGATATTACTGAGTCGATTAAAAACCACGTACTTAGACATTAGATTTTTTTTGTACTAGTAATAAGAGGGAGGAGCAAATTTTGTGAAGATCTTACCTTCAGGAAGTCTAAAAATCTTATCAAATAAACACTTCTTTTTGGAGGTAGCAAATACAGGACGTCCCTCTCTCAAACACAGAAGAAAGCGTATCACGATTTTGACGTGGTGTGGAATCCACATTGAATGCGTAGAGTTCGAGAAGTAGATTGTGGAACCCAGTGTGGTTCCGCTCATCTTTCCGTAATCGCCGTAGGAAACGGTTTGGAAGAGGCTATTTTTTACGACAATTTCAGTTCCAGCGCGCATCCAAGTGCGATCGGTAGAAGATCAATCATGCCTCTTTACCAGACTATTCAAGTGGAAGCAATCAAAAGCCGGATGAAGGGACGGAAGGGTGTACAAACTAGGTGTCCCGTATAATCTGGAGTGTTTCCAACGCCGTTTTTTTACGACTGTTAGAGAAAGATGAGCGGAACCACGCGGTGTTCCGCACTACGTCAAAATCGTGTTACGCTCCCTTTGAACGTCTTTTGACCATCCATACGACCATCTTTTCATCACTTTCTTCAGTTCCTATTTATTCAGCTCTTCCACAAATAGCAACATCATTTGCGACTACAAATTTGAGATTTCCTTACATCACCATGCTTCTCTAAATTGTCAGTTAGGGTGTCTGATTCTCTGAAACAATTTAGTAGCTCGTGAATTATATATTACCCGGTGATACAACGCATGATCAGCGTTAGGCAGGCAGTCACCTGTTTAGGTAGCAACAGTTGTGAATCTCCACACGATACATTCTATTGCTAATTGCTCAAACAACAGATCGGACGCACGGTCGAAAATCTACGGGAGTATTTACGCGCACCAATTATGGTGTGCACCTTCCTCACAGACAGTGACAAGCTTCTCGAAACTCTTCTCTTCTTGCTATTCAAAGTTTTTCTTTCTTTTTTTGAGCAGTGGCTCGTGAATAAGATTATAAGACTATAGCGGGTACAGATCGAATTTCTATTTTGCTTCTTTGTGTAAGTGTACGTTGCATCTTACTCTTCTCTTCTATTTCAATAACATTTCAGCAAATTTGATTTTCTGCTAATTGGTGTTTATTCGCTTCTATCAGCCACCAACTTTCACTTTTGCTTTCCGTTCCTTGGCTAATTTTCTGTTTTCCTTTTTCGAAACACATGAAATTTTCAATATATTAAATTGGCAGCAACCAAGAATTGTCACAGGAGCGTTGGAAGAGAAAAGGAAAGGGGTGGGAGGTCGTATTCGAGAGAGTCATGTCCCATCAAAATTGCAAGACTACCTGGAGGTGGGGAAAAAAGCGACATGATTGTTTTGTAGGGTAAACCTTCTTTTCTGAAAACTACCTAAATCTTTTCTTTTGGTGCTCTTCTGACGAAGTTATTCGCGACCACCCAGACTTGACAGTGTTCCCAGAATCTGAGTTTTTTTGCTCATTAAACTCCATTAAATCCACTTTCAAAGTACTGAACACTGATGTATAATTAAATTTTCCTTCTTTTGAATGTGGTTTCAAATTTCTAACTCAACAATTTGACTCAGCTGGGTGCAGAACCCGAGTCGTCCCATTGTCATGTTTTGGGGACAAAATGTTGATTTTTTTCTGTTCCTCTGTGATTCGACCTATGCACGTGACTCTTCTCTTTCTTCGTCGTATTTTGACCTGTGGTCAGGATTTAAAGATGTTTAATAGATTCAAGAATAAAAATAAAATAGAACAAAAATGAAAATATTTCAATACCATTGTTTCAACAACACTTCAAAAAAAAATTGCTTCTACTGCTTGGTGTTTTTCCCTTTTAACAGCTATCGATTTTCTCATTTGCCGATTGTTCTTCGGCTAATTTTCAATTTTTCTTTTTCGAAACACATGAAATACATTGAATTGCCAGCAACCGAGAACTGCCGCAAGAACGTTTGAGAAGAAGAAGAAGGGGTTGAGAGGAGGTCGTATACGAGAGAGTCGTGTACCATCACCACGCCAGACCCTGTCTATATGTTGAGTTCAACTAGAGCTCTTAGAACCTACTACTGAAGCGGTTCTTGAAAAAAAAAAACTTATAAACAGTGGTGAATACCAACTAATTCTCGACGTTAATAGATATCTCAATAAATTGATTTTTCCTTGCACTAGTACAAAACCGACATTTTCGTAGTTTCTTGGAAATCTTTAGAAAAATGAGATACAACGACTTTACCAAGGAACTGAGACTACCGCAGTACGGAAGACTACGGAATTTAACCATATTATTATCCTAGACAGAGTCAACTGTGTAGTTGGTGCACGATTCCACACCTTCCATGACCCCCTCCACCCCTCTTCTCTTCTCATCCGCTTTGCTGTGGTTGCTAGTAATTAAAAATCAAATGCAATAAAAAAAAATAAACAATAAATTCAAGTATTGGGAAATAAATTGAAACAAAAATAATGTGTTGCAAACAACAAGAGGTAATATAAATACAGCAGCTACGGGCTATTAGGAGCTGATTTTAAGGTTGAACTCCGAACTTTGTTGGGAAAATGTACAAGACTAGTGCGGCTTTTAGTTCGTTGAAATAAACATTAATAACTTCTAAAAGTTGCCAGAATTACCTAGAAGAGAAAGTAAGGATGCGCTCGAGGATGAAGGTCTGCTAAGAAAAAATGATAACCTGTAAAATGGTTAAATCAACGTCCTTAGATGTTCTTCGGTTTTAACGGTTACTTGAGAAAAAGTGGAAGGAAAAAATGAACAATGTGAAAGGAGTAAAAGAATTCTAGTAGGGAAATCTTCCCCAACAACATGACCAAACTCAAATTGACCAGGCTCTTATGCGGGGTGCACTGAGTTGTTGGACTTTGCTATGAAAAATAGTACTATAAAACGTCACACTTGGATGAGAAATATGCTGATTCATCTCTTCTAAGCCAGATGGAAAAATTTAAGATCTCCCAAGCACTGATCCCTAATAGAAGTTGGATAAGTAACTATCATTGTGACTCTCATCAAAGTACGCATTAGCCACTTTAATAAGTACGCAGATCTCAGTATATTGAATTAACCATAACGGACGAGTGCCGAAGCAATGTGCAGGCTATGAAAGTTGTGACGTTTGACCTCAACGGTTTCTTAGCGCTCAATACGAAGTCTTCTCTGTTCATTTGTTTCGTTAAATTTCCCCCAAAAATACAGACTGATAGAGATTTGTAATTCTTACTCGCTTGCTGGATACGATAGTTGTGATAGTAAGTTAACTTCTCAAAAGCGTGTTTATATAGTTACATGCATTTTAAACGATTTATTTTTCACCTCATTGCGTTCACAACTTTTATCACATCATTAATAATAAATCTTATTTGGGCACGTATTCGATGGTTTGTCTTCATATGGACAGCTGACTGTACACTTGAACTAGCCAAGTAGCCCCGATTATCAAACACAGTTTAGACGAGCATTACAACTAAATTCCTTTTGCTGTACAAAACCGAGTCTTCGTCAACTACTTATCTGAACATTACCCGTAGGCCGCGGAAATCCTTCAATGGAAGGATTACAGCCGGTTATTAGCGAAATTGCGTGGCACGTTCAGAGATGGCGGAGATTTCCCAGTTAACGATAATCTGTGTCTTCGTCCTTTTTCTTTCCTGTGTCTTCCTCGAAAGAACAATCTTCCTCGAAGAAGATGGTTGTCTAGTCACGTTTAGAAATTTGGTACAATTGCAACATCCGTCAGTCAAATCGTTTTGCTGACTTTAACTTGTATATTTTGCTATGGATATAGAGAGTCACCTCTCTATGATCACTTTATCTCAAGATTATGTTATTTCTGTTATTGTTATTGTTAAATATGTATAAAGGTTCAATTGCCCAAGTTCAAGTTTGAGGTGTGGTGTGCCTGAGTGGCACAGAAGGTTCTCAGACGGAAATACCCGCGTGGCAATAGATGTTGGTACACATTATACCACTCCCCATCTTTCGGCTTAATGGAGCCTTCCACCGAACGATTCTTGAGTCCAGGGTAGAGAAGAAGGCTTTTAGAATTGCGAGATGGTTTCAGTTGCCATGATAAAGTCAGAAAGCCTCTATCCTTATTCATTTCTTGTAGGCTATAAGTTCCAATGTGAGGTACCTCTAACGTTTTTCTGGAGTAAATTTTGGCGTTGATATCACCAACTCTAGCCTTGTAGAAGTTACAAAACTGAGTTCTACAAGTTCCTTGCAAAACTTCTCTAGGTCCATACAGAAAGCTTTCACTTCTTCGTCGTAGCTTGATGCTAGAGCTAACCGCGGCCCAAACGGACCAAAGTGACACTATGTCTGCTCTGAGACACAGTTGGTTTTCGGGGACGGACTTTGTGTTTCTGCCAGGATCGGCTCATAGCTCTCCTATGCCCTACATGCCATTCTCGCCATAAGAATGCCGTCGAGTGAATGAGAGGTGCAAAGGAGGTGGTTAGGAGACGCATCCAACAAATAAGCTCCCGTCGTCCAGTTCGGAGGATCCAACGTTCTCCTCAACTCATGGAGCAAGAGGCTGGCAGCCTGCACATTTATTTTAGAATTGTATGTAAGACACAATAATGAAAAAGAGTCTCCTGACTACAGGGGAAAGCTTGTAACGGTAGCGCCAGGAAGGGTTGTTGAAGTCATCAGAAAAATACTAAGATGGCTATCCGTATTTGCAACGCTTCTACGCTGGCATCGGAAACAGCCATCGAAGATCTGTTGGCGAAGGCTGGGAAGATTGAGTACTACGTCATTGGCCTGATCGAAGCGAGATGACGCCACCCACCGAACTTGTTTATGAAGCTGGAAAAATACTGTTCTTACGAAAATGTGACACCAGAGGTGTTGGCGGAACTTGTGTCTTCGTCAACACGAGCACAGCAATTAACATCGGCTCTTTCTAACAACTTAGGACCTTAATTGGACGTCTGCATACGAGAAAATATGGTTCAAGGCCACGACTCTCTTCGTTGCTTACGATTCCAAAATCAAGCTACGAAGGAGAAGAAATCGAAGCTTTCTATATGAACCTAGAGAAGTTCTACAGAGAAGATCGTACATTCCGCAACTGTTGGTGATTTCGATTGAACGTTGTCCCAGAAGAACTACTGAGGAACGAGACACACGGCCTACAATGGAGCGATCAGAGGGAAAATTTTACACAGGGACAAAAGTATCTATAGAAAATCGCAATTTTAGAAGCCCTCCTCTCTATCCTGGAATTAAGAAACGTTGAGTAGAGGGCTCCATGACGAAATAGAAAAATTATCGTAAGTAAGAAACTTTGTCTAAAGGATGTCATTGTTGTACCAAAGTTCTACACGATATCGGACAACTATCTTCTTCGAGGAAGGTTGTTCTTTGGATGGAAAAGAGAGAATGCCGCAGAATTTAGAGAACAAACACCTAGATTTGTCATTAACTACAACCTCTTCTGCGGTATCTTCCTAAAAGCCAACTACGTCAGCTGGCTTTTAGGAAAATACCGCAGTTGACAACAATGACGAGGAACACGATCGGCTCGTTGAAAACCTTCAGACTGTACGAAGAATGCTGAGAGTTCCAAAGCCACAAAATGACGCCTGTCTTCAGAAACTCTTTAGCTAATATGCCAGGGTGGAGCTGCATGAGAGGTAGAGAAGCGGCCGTTAGGTACTCACGGCCGATTATGTGCAGCTAATGAGTATCTGCAGAAGAGGCTGTCGGTAGGTCAGAGCAGGCATATCTTGAGCTAGCTGTGATCATTAAAGGCACCACTTCACGAATCTGGGGTGGTGCAGGTTTCAGGTTGGTTATGCCTATACGGGGTCGTAGATTATGGGGAAGAGGGTGATTCCGTCCATTTATTCCTAATTGCCGTAAAAAACGGCCCAAAAGATGCGGCTTCAGGGGCGCTGTTATCTACAGGGGTTCGATTTTAGCGCGCCAGCCTTGTGCATGCGCCGCATCTTCCGAGCCTTTTTTACGGCAATTAGGGAAAAAATGGACGGAATCACCCTCCTCCCCATAATCTACGACCACATATAGGCGCTACTCACCTGAAACCTGCACCACCCCAGATTCGTAGGGTGATGCCTTTAAGTCACATCCATCCATCATGTCACTGGCATTGTGTGTCGTGTTTGTATTGTAATCACGTGATAAGGTTGGGTTCTATGAGGGTTAAAAGAACAACAAGGTAACAACGGAGCAACATAGAGAGTGGAAAAAACCTAAAAATGAAAAAGGTAAAAATTAAAGAAAGACGTAGAAAATTTCTAGAAGAACAAAACAATAAAAAAAAGAACAAAGTTGACATCGGCTCATGATGAAAGCTGGAAAGCGTAAAAAGGTAAAAATGAAGGAGTAGTGATTGAAAGAGGCAGGAAATTTCTAGATTAGAAACTAAAGCAAAGACTGAGTGCTTATTTAAGAGAACAAGCAGGAGCGATCTGATCCCAGCGCTCCGCTGATTCTATGAGAAGTACCAATCAGTTGCTACTATGCTCTATGGCTTCCGCCCTTCAAGAAGATGTTACTCAATGTTTCCAAATAGTGCCAGCAAAGGTGAGAAGAACCCATGAGCAATTTACCACATTTAACACATTACAATGCTTCGCATAAATACAAGGGGAGTCTTTAACGTCGCCTTTTAATAATCAAAATGTCGTTTTTGTAAGACAACTATTTCTTCAACTTATAAATCCTGGATTTTTACCAGCAATACCATCCAGCGTTGAATCAGGTAGCTATTTATCTTTGCCAGCAATAGAATGTAGATGCATTTTGTATCAGCTCGTTCTCAGGCTGTGCCAACGCAGAATTGCTGCAGAAATAACTCCCACATTTCACAGGGTTATTGAAAAAATGGTATGGGGTATCACCAAAAACTTCCTTTCTCCCAGATTTAGATAGACCTTCACTTTATATTTTCAAGTTACATCGTCCTAATGGTGGCTTTCACGCGTGATATCCATTCGTAGTCACTCCTGGAAGACTTCCATCACTCTGACTAACGTATCGGGGGGAACCCTTCAATTCCTTCTTAAAATCCTTTGATCCAATGAATAAGGACGATGTTTGAAAACCTTATGGCATACACCACAAAAAAAAATAAGGTGAGCAGGGCAGCCCAATAACTGTCCAATAGGATACGCGATGTTTCCGGCTGTTCTCACATTTTTTTGGGACGTCCGAGGTGTTTTCTCCTCGGTGCAGATCTTGTTTCCTTTACTCCTTAAACTCACAGCAGTTGTTTTTCGGTTTAGAACACTTTCATTTGCGCGTAAAGCGAACCGCGTGCAAAACTCCCCCTGCGTAGCACTTACAGATATGAAATTTTCAAAAGAAAATATACTCCACCACAAAGCTTCCGTGACAGCATAATGATATCTGGAAACTTTCTTGCGTAATCTACCTAACGGGAGTGAGCGCTCCTCTCTACCTGTCCTGTGAAATGAATGAAACCCACCGTGATTACGATTCTCCCATATTCCCCCGCACCCTGTATTTAGTAACGGAAACCATTTCTCCGGTAATGACGACTGTGTTACTACCGGATAAATGATTCAGTAGACCATTTTGTAGTTTGTTTTGCCAGGAACAAACACTCACAGTGCCCTACTCTTAATTGTACATGTGGCTTCCGATAAACTTGGAAAACCCAAACTCGCCAGTGTAGCAGATAATACCAACCTGTGAACAGTTTTTGGTGTGCATCGCAGTTATGCGCCAATACCCACATCTAGCCATCATTCTGCGGCGGAAAACTATACTGGAGAAAGTTAAGTGTGACAGTAAACTATTGCCGGGAAAGTCGGGCTAGAGTCCTGGAAAATATTGGTGGGTTCGATTAGTGAATATTTGGGGGAACTTTCAGCACCTTCCAAGACGTACGACTGTACGTCAAGCTGCTCATACCTAGTTTTTTGAGGCCATCATTGTAGCCAATCAGCATAAGATCTGTCGACATTCTTCTGAACAGCATACGGGTGAGGGTTACCTGCACCTTTTCGAGCTTTGCTGTGTGTTCTGAGAAGTTGAGATTAACGTCGACAAAAAATCCTAATTCTTTTATATATGCAACTTTTATGAATTACATCATTCATGCTATACTCACCCACACCCTCCTTACCTATATGTATAACCAGAGTGCTCTCATAGTTAATGCGCAGATCCCATTTGGAAGCCCAGTCAGACATCCTAGTTAGTGATGTCTGAAGTGCAGTACGTATTTCGTAGTAATTGTCATCATCATAGATGCCGTAAATGTTTATGTCATCAGCGTACATTTGGCTCTCAGATGCGAAGAAGTTTCCAGCACATTTGGTAGTTCGACTGTGTAGATAAGAAACAAGAGAGGGGACAGGGCTTCCCCTTGAGGAACTCCACTTGTGCAAGAGAATTTGCCAGAGTGTTTTTAACCGACTTTGACCATAATGTTTCTCATGCTAAGACAAGAAATGATCGATCGACATATTTCTTATCGAAGACTTTTGACAGTTCAACGTAACTATATCTATCGATTTGCCTTGATTGCAAGTTAGGGACCAGCCGAAGACACTATCAATTAGATTAGTAGATGTCGAGGTTCCTGCGATAATCCCATATTGTTGACTTTGAAGTGAATGAAACTTTGCCAGTCAAGACA
The DNA here is from genome assembly GCF_031761385.1 of Necator americanus. Classification (NCBI taxonomy): domain Eukaryota; kingdom Metazoa; phylum Nematoda; class Chromadorea; order Rhabditida; family Ancylostomatidae; genus Necator; species Necator americanus. The sequence continues at coordinate 24,174,978 of NC_087376.1, forward strand.
ATATTTTATCTCTGATTATTTTTCTCCATAATTTTGACCGGCGTTTGGCAATAGCGCGATAGGACGATGATTGCTCAGATGATTGTTGTGACAATGATGTTGTTTCACATCTCCGTAACTTCACCTAATAGCATTAAGATGTTGGAGATATGGGCTAGAGGAGAAGATAAAGCGGCAGCACACTCTCTGTATAAAATGAATGGGATTCCATCATACGTTTCACTAACCAACGACTTTAAAGATATGAGATATTTGTAGATATCACAAGTATGCAAAAATATGCTGCTGCACTGTTTTTGGACGAGATTTACACCGACGGTTTCAGGGATGTTATTATTGCAGTCTGAGGAAAAGACACTGGCGAACCGCATTGACTTCATCAGCATCTTTAACATAAGTAGCTCCTATCTGATCCACGAGACTTGGAAGCCTCGCAATCGCTTTCATCTTGTGCTTTAAAGGCATCACCCCACGAATCTGAGGTGGTGCAGATTTCAGGTGGAGTATTCGTATACAGGATGGGAGACTACGGAGAGGGGGTGATTCCGTCCATTTCTTCCTAATTGCCGTAAAAAACGGCCCGGAAGATACGGCTTCATTCGTTTTGGCGCACCACTTTGTACAAGAGGTTCGATTGGAGCGCGCCAGTCTTGTGCGGCGCCACATCTTTCGGGCCGTTTTTTGCGGCAATTAGCAAGAAATGGACGGAATCACCTCCCTCTCCGTAGTCTCCCATCCCGTATACGAATACTCCACCTGAAATCTGCACCACCTCAGATTCGTGGGGTGATGCCTTTAAGTATAGATAAAAAAGCTTCATGGATTCTCTGCGCACTAAACGGCGTTCCCCATGAGCAAGGTTTTTTCTCATATGTAAGCCAATGTCAGAACATACTTTCTTGTATAGTGGATTATGCAAGGGATCGTTTAGCCCATCAAAAAGACGCTGCCTCTGAGAAAATAAAGTTTTATGTTGACGTGGTAGATTGAAGGAAAAAGAGCGCGGAAATCGAAAAGGTACAAATCTCGCCAGATCTTCATAAACCTTCCTACACGATCTGAAATAGAACATGACGTGTATTGATCAAATAGAGTAAACCAATCAACATCTGAGAAACAATTGTTCAAAGAAAAGTAATCAGCCGCGAAAAAGTTGGGCAATGAATACTTGGAGCTGACATAGCTAAAGCAGACTATAGCGTAGTCGGATGATGGTAAGGGAGGAAGAAGCTTGATGTCAGTAGTGTAGATGCTAGGTGTAAGGAGAATTTCAAGAACTCTATCAGCATGGTTAGGCAGATTCACATTTTGCACCAACCCAGCATTGGAGAAGAAATTTAATAATGGTGATAAAAATGAGTTAAATGCTATAATGTTGACCCAGTCTACATGCAGATTGAGAGTGATTGCGAAAAAGAATGAATTCGCCAAGAATGATTGTATAATGATTTACAACTGTAAAATCATTGAGCACGTGTACAAGTTTGTTTATCATAAGCAGCCGAGCTGTTTGGTGGACGGTATACGAGTATGAAACAAAGCTGCGATACATTAACAGGGCATAGAATTTCAGCTGAGAGTAAGTCAGCTTTCAGATCATAGTCAGGAGTAACGTTATGGACTTTAGTAAAGGCCCTAACAAGAACACAAACTCTACCTCCTCTTGTTACGAATCAGAAGAAGAAATTGAGAACAATAGACACTGCAGGGTAGGCTACTAACGACCTTAGAGTACAAGATTTTAGTTGTTTGCCAGGTTCCAGTGATAAAAATTAGGTAAGGTCTATATATTTAAACAGAGAAACGTTCGCAGATGATGCAGTTTACTGACAAGACTACGAGTGTTAAACAAATATGCTTCTAGTGTTGATGAGACACCGTGCAGCTTTAGGTGTTTCCCAATGTGCCTCGCTTAATGTCATAGATGTCCCATGGGTCACTACGATAGACCATCCACTCCTGCTGACTTTTCCCTCTATTACGCCTACGTGCCTCTTACCTTAGTTCACACTCACTACGAAGTGGACGCGCATTAGCTCGAGAGAGTAAAACTGCGAAGAGAGGCATGAACGAGTAGGATCAGGTTTGCCCATCCGGTAAAGGTGGACAGGGCGACAGCTGACGTTCAACGCTAGCAAAATATCACTGATTTTGACTTCAAGGTCGTGCAGCGTCTCTGAAGAGGACGAAGACTCTGGTAAGGCACTACTCACTATGCTCTACGTACGTTTGTCAGCTTCTAACTGTTCAGCTAAATCCTTTTCAATTTTTTTCAGAAAGTACTGCAAGCATTTTACTTATAACAAGGTCTTTGTTTGGACCAGCTGTAGAACTGATCAGGTCTTTTGTTGACATTTCACTGTAGTTGGGTTCTGTTGTTTGAGAACATTCTATCGTCCTCGGCTTAGTACCTGAGGTGGACTGCGAAGAAAGAGAAATCTGTTTTCTTGCAATACGGGTTGATAATAATTAACTCCGGCATAATTAACTCTATATTCGACGTATCAAGCAGATAAAGATAACACCAACTGATCACTGCAGCGAGCAAAACTAAATAACTCAAAACAGAGTATGAAAATGGCCAAACTAGAGCAAAAGGAAAGCCAACCATTCAGGAGCGAATCAGATTAACAATGATATATAAAACCACATATAGGATAAAGCACCCATTTGATTACATTTAGAAGCAAAACACGAGGTAGTTACCCTTGTTGGTATTCCGACTGTGACCGTGCTTTCTTAGCAGAAAGGAATAGCCGGAATAATCAACATGAATACAACAACATACTATCATTTCTGGGCGCTGTTTTCAATTATTATGGAGCGAATCTCACTTTAATGGAATACCGTGGTTTTTTTATTATCACTAAGTGAGAACTTTTAACTACAAGTAATACAGACTCTTTTTGCTCGCTCAGTGAACATGGACGTAATGTGGCAGTAATGTGGAAAATTTTACACTTCTGGAACTTGTGCCACACAAATCTTTGTGAACTTTGCAGTAACTGAACAAACCTTTATATGCTTTTCCATATTGTAATACAGGATTGGGGAGCAATTAGTTGCCATTTTTTTCAAACATAAATGTCTAGAAAGGAATTTTATATATTAGAAAGTAAACGTCTCCGAAGAGAGAATTTCTAGGTCTACGTAGCGTACAAAACTAAAGATAACTTGAACACTTCTACCTAACCTGCAAGAGAAAACATTGAAGAACATACTTCAAAGATTGTTAATCAGTTTATGTTTAGTGGAAAAAAAAGATTTTTTGGAATTCTGGAAACCTTCGTAAGCAATACTTGTTTCTTTACGAAAACAGCAGTTCTTAGCGTTTTTCACGAAAAAGAGCAGTAAAAATTTAGTTATTTTGATAAGAGGAGTGGAATTGACTTTTTACATAGAACCAGGGGTGTACGAGTGAATTTGCAGACCAAAGAATCATGAATTCTCGGTTTGAAATAAGATATTTAAATTCAAATCTTCTAAGGAGATATGAAGCTTAACATTCGCCAATAAACAAATGAATTTATAAAGTAAACCTTCGGAAATTAGCAAATATGTGTCCTGATGTACCAAAACACTTGTAAGATTAGAACAACGATTTTTTAAATTCGTAGGCTGTTATGCTGTTGATTTTTGCAGCCTGCTATCCCTTAGATTTTTGATAAGGTAAGAGTGGTGAATAGGCGCACTTCTTATCCATGCATTATACCTTCACTCTTGAATTTACATTCCTTTGTAAGGGAAAGTTTATTTTGAAATCAAACTACTCCGAAATTGCTTCTCCTCTTTTTCTGTCATTAACATCATAGATAGTGCAATAAAATAAAATAAATTAGCGAGTTTGTTATATAAAGGTGCATCCTCAAATTAATTCATCACACTCACAAAAAAAGGTTACGTGCAATTGGTGATGAAGACTTAGAAGTATAAAATTTACCTTTCAAAAGTAATATCAATCAAATACTCCACCTTCATTACATTTTTTTGATCCCCCATGATGAGACAGATGGAGACAGTCTAGTCCTAAAGACGTAGAACTATTTTCAGATGTGATTTTTGAACATTCACATGCGATTGTTTTTTTTTTTAAATGAACTCCTGATAAAACTTATCAACTGTATGTTTTCCAGCAAAACGATCCCTCTTGGACACAGTCTCACCCTCAGCCGCGATCCGGTAATCGACGATCTCAACTCTGGCGAGGTGAAAACACTGTAGATAAGGTATTCGTCTGCTCGAACGAAGTCCGCGAAAAAGTTATCCATCAAATTATCACGCCCAGTTTAACGCATGATTTTTCACCGGCTATCTTCTTTAATGATATGCAAAATTAGAAAAAATAAATAAGGTAGCAACTTAGAATTTAAATTCAGTGACCAACTTTATTTTTGTCTGCTCTTCTTAATTGCTCCTTGCATTGTTCACCTCTTATGCCAAATTCTCAACTTTTTTATTTCATTCTACGTACATTTTCGTAACTGCAAATCACATGTGCGAAAAGCCCCTTTGGATACAAAAACTAATGCGAAGATTCTAGAGTGTTGGACACACATTTTTACGGCCTGTTTCACACGCAACAGCCACTTCATTGGAAACCCTGAACGTTTTACCTCTAACTTAGCCCAATGTACAGAGACGGTAACTGTAAAAACGAATACTGCTGGGTACATGCAGAGCAACCCCAGGTATTAAGTCATTTTTCGAGCGAAGAACAGCATGAGCAAGAACTTCTGAAACAGATTGGAGAAAATAACCGGCGTAGAGAGGTGGAGATGCAAAAAGAAAGAGAAGAAGAAGAGCGAGAGATACGAAGGTAAATATTTGGTTCACTTTGATCACCTTGACTCCCGTTGATCTTCAAACTGGTCGAGCTGGCGCCAGTAATTGTTCCATTTGTCCCGATCGCGTGCCAGAGTAGCCCAGTGGTTCCTCCTTTCGCGTGAGACACGAAGAGCACCATATTTTTCTTTGAAGGACTTCGTGAACAAATCTGATCATCGGGTCGGCTCTCTTCCTGTAGTGAGCTTAATATCGCGGGGAACCCAGTCGCTCACGGCTCTGGTCCAACGGTTGTCATTAAAGCGCATCACGTATCCGGCCCACCTTATTTTACTTTCCTTGGCAAACGCGGCGGCGTCTCTAATCGTCTTCGATCGTCTTCGATCTAATCTTCGATCGTTGACGTAGGAGAGAACTTCGAATCCCGTTCCTCACTTGTGTGAAACGGGATACTCCTAGCATCACTCTCTCAACTGCGCGTTCAATGACGCTCACCGCGTTTTCTTCCTGCTTGCAAAATGCCCAGGTTTTCGAAGCATAGGTCAAAGCAGGAAGTACGGTGGTGTTGAAGAGGTGAGCACGAAGCCGGGTGTTCCTGGTCTTCTTCTCCTCGATGCTCTTGTACTACATCCTCGATGCTCTTGTACGCTCCCCAAGCCGCTCTTCTCCTCCTGCCCAGCTCGGAGGTCAGGTCGTTCATCATGTTCAATTCCTGACCCAGATAAACATAGCTGGTGCATTCGGATATGTTCGTTCCGCTGAGCGTGAATGGGGCATCCGAGACCCATCCGTTCCGCATGAACATCGTCTTTTGCAGATTCAGCTGAAGACCGATGCATCCACATGTTTCGTCGAACTCGGTCTGCATTCGTTCCGCTTGGCTGATGCTAGGTGTTATCAATACGATGTCATCAGCAAAGCGCAAATGGTGTAGCAGCCGACCATCAACCTTCATTCCCATGTCGTCCCATTCCAACTTTCGCATTGCGTTCTCGAGGGTGGCTGTGAATATTTTGGGTGAGATTGTATCACCCTGTCGGACTCCCCCTCTTCACGTCAATGATGATGTTCTTGTAGAATAGCGAAATTCCTGTCGTGAAGTTACTGTGCGACTCTCGAAGTATTTTTATGTACTGAGGAGGGACGCCCTGGTTGTCCAAGGCTTCCACGACCGTTTCCGTCTCAACTGAGTCAAAAGCCTTCTTCAAGTCGATGAATGTGAGACAGAGCGGCATCTTGTACTCTCGTGATACCTCGATGAGTTTCGAAACAGTGTGAATGTGGTCTATCGTGCTGAATCCTTTTCGAAACCCTGCATGCTCGCATGCTGTCCTTCATCTAAGACTTTTTCGAACCTATTAAGGATCACTCTTGTAAAGAGCTTGTAGATGACGGACAGTAAGCAGATTGGACGATAGTTGCCGATGTCATGTGGATCTCCCTTTTTATACAACAACACGGTGTTGCTGGTCTTCCACTGTTTAGGAACCTTGCATTCCGACAGATAATGTGTAAAGAGCCTCGCCAGGGTGTTGATGAGTACTGGCAGAAGGCTCTTCAGGTGTTCTGGTCTTATTCTGTCGGGATCGGGTGCCGTACGATTTCTTACCGACATGATAGCATGTCGTATTTCGGACGGGAGAACCTCTGGAATGACTTGTCCATCTTCCCTCAGATGGTGAGGAGGTAAGTGGACATGGCTGTTGAAGAGATCAGAGTAGAAGTCGTAGATGATTTTCTCCATCCCCCTTCTCGATGCAATGGCTGTTTCCTCTGGGTTTGGTGGGGGGTGATATTCCTAATCTCTTTTAATTGTGCATTCAATGGCGCTGATCGCATTTTCCCTCTGTCTGTGAGGCCCCTACATTTTCAAAGTGGTGGTCAACACAGAAAGCACTGTGGGCCCCGCGTTCTTTGCGTTGTTCACTACGTCGGTGCATTCATACAATACCTAAACCGCTTGTTTCCTAGTGTCCAGCTCGCACGACAAGTCGTTCATCGTGTTAATTTCTCTGACCTGGATACTCGTGGTGGACGCATCACATAGGAGCTCGAATGGGGCATCAGAGATATGTTGTTCATAAACGTTGTCTTTTGCAACTTCAGCCGAAGACCAGTCTTCAGTATGATTTGTCGAACCTTGTCCCGTATTCGTTCCACCTAGCTTATGCTAGAAGTTATGAGAATTATTTTTTAACAGGACGAAAGTGGTGTGACTGTCGGACATTAACTTTGTAAAATAGCGAACTTTTGATTTCTTCTAGTCGATGAAAATGAAACGCAGCGTGATCACCTACTCTTTCGATACTTCGATGAGCTTGGAAAAAGGATCTTTCTGGTCAATCTTGCTGAATGGTGTTTTGAATCCAATTTGCTTGCATAGCTGTCCTTCCTCTAATATTTATTCGTAGCCTCCGATGGGTCGTATGCACAGATTGTCGTCGTGGTACTTCTCCATTTTGGCAGATAGCTCATGTAAACGTTCTTGAGTTGCGCTACCAAGCGCTATTTCGGCGCCAGAAGACATTTTCCTGTTACTGTTGAGGTCAGTTGATTCAAAACATGTAGGCAGCAGAAACGCAGTTAGTAAGAGGTTCGACTGTGACTACACGATCGATGTTTCGAAACCGCACTAGCCCCAGCCAGGGTTTTCATCTCTCCGTGTCGATACCTCGGTACCAAACTTGTTTAGAAGAATAAAGACACTGTCTTTATTTTTCAGAACATAGGTTTAAGCAAATGAACGAAACGTTATCCCGAAGCAGAGAGCTGGAGCTTTTTGTGTTGGATGCAAGGGTAGCTTTGAGTCATTCTCAGTACAACAGGAAAGTATACCGTCCTCTAAATCGAACCGCGTCTGGAGACATGAGAAAGGTCGTTCTTGGTGCTAGATTGCCCCTCTCACTATCAACCACTTTGGAGCT